>NC_142781.1:5401488-5483988 GCF_988280905.1 Pimephales promelas
TGTCAGCTTGCTTATCCCTTAACCTGCACTTTTTAAATTCTTTCCATCAAGCTACAAACCATTTTCAATCATCAGTTGCTGCCTGCCTTCTAAAACCTACTATTTAGCGATTCGAATCTAAATCCATTACACAGCGACAGTCTGCAACACACAGATGGCGTTGTTGGATTTCAAACACGTGTAAAAGAAAAGCTAACTTTTATGCACAAGTTACGTTTGATACTTTTTCTCTATGTCTAAATGTTCAGGATGTGTGGCGCGTTATACACGAGTGTTGCCAACAGGTACGGTGTAGTAGAGTGCCCTCTGGTGGGCAAACTTTACAACTCCAACACTCATGACATGGTTGAAGCGTGATTCGTTTGTTTTTATTTTATTTTTGAAATATTCATTTATCGGCCATTATAACTGCCGATACCGATATTTTAGAAAATGCCTAATATCGGCCGATAATATCGGCCTGCCGATATATCGGTCTGGCTCTACTTTTGATACTAATAGGCTCCAGTCTTATACCAGAGACCAGGCCATACTGAATCTGTGTCCAAAGAAATGATGAATGCCCATCATCACAAAGTTGTCATAGTATGAAGAAAGAAAGAAGAAAGAAAGACATGGACATCTTGGATGACATGGGAGTGAGTAAATTATCAGCAAAAGTTTTCTTTAAAATGAACTACTCTTTTAATGCTTGGGAACTCGGAGATGACAGATCGATTATGAGGTGTTTTTTTCCTTGAGAACTTTCTAGTAGCCATTATCCAATAGGGCTGATGTGAAACATTTCAAAAAAGGGGGTTGTCGATAGGTTGAATCATGAATCCAGATTCGACTCCTTTTTGATTAAATTATCTTTTACGTCTGGTTCTGAGTTCTGAAAGAGATTGAAGATTGTCACAGATAATTTTAATGGGAAACCAGGCTCCCCACGTATGTTCAAGATCAGACAGCAGATAGTCTGGATGATGAGATAATTCGATTGACAGCCAGGAAATATTAGCAGACAAATAATTTTATATGGAGTGGGCAAAAAAACGACAATGCAGCCTAGTGGATTTTCCTATGTTGAAATTGTTGCAGGCTTGTCTGCCAGATGAAAACGCTGAATTATCTCTTGTGACGTTGCCAGAGTGAACTGCATGTTCAGTGGTTGATTTTATGGCTGGTTCTGGGCATGGAGGGAGTAAAGGATTAATCAGCGGACAAGAAATAGTGGAAGGAGCGAGCGATCTGAAGACAGCGCAGGAAATATTCCAACATCCCGAGAAGACCCTGTTGTGAAGATCAGAATCTGGTTCGTGTGCGACTGAAATTTTTCCTAGGTTGCACCGGTGCACCCCAATGTCCTCGCATTCGCTGCCTCTCCGCGAACAAAGCACTTGTTCTCCTTTGACTGAACTCACACTCGTGATCGTGGTCTAAACCAGTGGTTCCCAAAGTGGGTGCCGCAGAATCTCAGCTTTATTTTCCTATGTAAACAGCCTAAACTAACCATCGTACCATATAATAACCTTTTACACCATATTTTAAAATAGTAATATCAAAACACCAACATATGAATGTCCAAACGAAAATGAATAAGCGGAAAAAAATCCAATTATTTCATACATTTAAAGTTTAAATGTTTATTTACCCCTAACTGGACTGTTGTCACGAGGAATCGTTCCGCTCGCTAAGCCTGTTTGTAATGGGCTCAATTTTATATTTCACGCAGATTGACAGAACAGGACAAATGGATACATTTATAGGTTTAAACAAAAGAAAAGCAGAAATGTCACAGCCCAGAAGACTGACGGTCTTTTTTATAAAAAAATAATAAAATAATGACAGTCTCTCTTTAGGCTACTATACTTAACATAAATACCTGTTTTTTTTAAACATAAAACAGAAGACCGTCAATTTCTTGACTTCACTTAATATGTGTTTTTCTAAAACATAAAACAAAAGACAATCTTTCTTGACCTGACTCGCGATCACTTCAGTATGGCTAGTGAATGCGCCAGAGAGAAATGCACATTTCACACGGATTACATAAGCAGAGAATTGTCTGTTTTCTTTCTTTTTGAATTGTTCTGTTTAAAAGTAGACATTTCGAGCTTTCTATAGATATATTTCTCTGGTGTATGAGGCAAGACCTACCTTATAAGCTGTGTTTCGGTTAATTTATGCCTCGACGAGCTCCACGCCGGCGCCGTGTCGTGATTATCTATTGTCCGTTAAATACCGTATTTAGGCTACTTCTTTATTAAATCCATACAATTGGTCGATTAAACATTTATTAAAATTAAGATAAAATTAATACAAAAACAAAATTCACCTTAATGAAAGGCTTTATGCTTTATGTTTGATGTGAAAGTTTTAAAGCAGTCCTTCAGAGGCGCTTTCAGAGTGGTCAAGTCCGTAACGGGGAACTTTCATGTAACATTATTTATCCCTCATAAATACATACACGAAAAATAAGACAAAATTAATATTTTATGTTCTGTGGAGATGAGCCAACCCTTCTTTCCAGTGGGTAGTATTACTTTTTACACTTTTGCCACCTAAAAGTAAAAGTTTTTTTGTGCGTCTATATGCATAACGGATGTGTGTTTCCCTTAAATATAAACTCGTGTGGAGTGATATTTTTCAAATGTCTAAAGGGGGCATGGATAAGACGTTTCAATATACTGATATTAAATGCATTTTCTGAGAATTTACATTTCAAGTTTGTTTGTTTTTTTTTACCTCAAATGTCAAGTCAAGTTTTGTGATGTAGGTCTACATATTTTATAATGTTAACTTAAAATAATACTATAGTAATTTAAAGATGTGGTAGCATTAGATTTGGACAGGAAGGATGACTCTGGGAGTTGGAAGGGGGTGTGTCGGATTTTGCCTTCTCACACACATTTCTGTTTCATATACTGTAGCATGTCAGACAGCCATCATTTCTACTAAAGAAAATGACAAAAATAGTAACGCACATTAAATTGGATGTAACTTTAATCGGATTACTGGTTTGGAAATAGTAACGCGTTAGATTACTTGTTACTGAAAAAAGTGTTCAGACTAGAGTTACGCATTACTAAGTAACGCGTTACCGGCATTACTAATTGTATATAGGCCTATGTATGTAGGCTACATATGTTCGTTTAGTTTAATTAGGTTGGGCTGCCGTGGAAACAAAAAATAACTACAAAGGGGTGCCTTGCTTTCAAAAAGTCCAAACGGCAGCGCACTGAGACGCGCCTCTGATCGTTTTGCTCACAAGATCCAGTGAGAAGCGCTTGAGTTCAGCGAAGAACACAAATGTCAAGTTTAAACCAGTTTAAAGGCAGATGAAACACCGCTGACAAAAAGGAGAAACACTGCGTGCAACGATCCAGTCAGAATCTGAATTGATACTGAATCCATTTAGCTTCCCATGGATTTACTGTAAGGTTAGCCTGGTAATATTAACTGCACCATGAAATGTGGGATATACATACTGAATTGTATAACATTATTAGTGTAGACAATGTATTATGACTAATGGAATATAACACTTACAGTATTTTATAATGTATTTAACTGTTAAGTTATTGTTTTTCATACAAAAACTACAGAAATCATAAAGTTATGCCATGATAGTGAGGAGCTAAGTAATAGGCTATGCCTGGTTTTATCTGTGGTTATCATGATCTAAATGCATGATACTGGATGACCAATGATTAATTTGAATACAACTCAAACAGTCAGAATATTACTTTTTACCAAATAAAAATGTGGTTGTTACATAAAAAAACAAACAAACAGATGTTACTGTTTTTGTAAATGAACATAAATTTAAAGAGTAGTTTAAAAACACATTTAACACTCTGGTTTATACAACTTTCACTTAGTAGCAAAAATCTAACTTGAAAAAATAAAGATTTGACATATATCGTGATAATTACCGATATCGACTGAATATCGTGATAATTTTTTTTGGCCATATCGCCCAGCCCTAATTTATAATGGTTTTTATTTTTTTATATAAACAGTTAAACGATAGTTTAGGGCGAATGTGAGTGTACAGTAGCGGTAGTAGTACAGTACTACGGGAAAACTCAATGGGAAATCTCGTCACACCCCTAGCTACTTACTACCTTGTATGTAGCATTTTAATATGTTGTGTTTGTGTATGGCTGCTACCTCGGCCAGGTCTCTCTTGTAAAAGAGATTTTTGATCTCAATGAGACTTCCTGGTAAAATAATTAAATTAAATTCATTAAAAAGCCTCTCTCTTACCGCATTGTGTTGCTGGTTGGTTAGTAGTAGGCTGATCATCTCCTTCAGCAGATTTTCCACTTTGCTAAAATGTTGCACTGAACACCCATGACGAGTTCCTCCTCGACTCAGGGTCTGCGCCACCACCTGTGTGGCATGATGCAGCTGCTCTGGGTGGAGTAGAGGCTGTCCAACCTGTGCCTGCCTGAAAACCTCCACCACCGAATCCAGCAGCTGCACCACTGAATCCCAGACCACGTCACCATCACGACACAGAGGAGACTCACAAACTCTGTGCAAGCCACTCAGGCACTGTAGGAACTGCATGTGTTTTAACAGCCTTTGGTCCTGGCGCCACTGCCTATCCTGGAGGGGAAAGTTCTGACTGTTTGGAGGGGTCGGAGGCAAACACGGTCCCTTAGCAATGTTACTATGTGTCTGCGAGCTGTTATCAGTGTCACAGCCAGAGTCACCTTTTAACTGCTGCGGGTCATCCTGAGAGAGTACTTTGGCAATCTCTTGACCTGTGAAAACAAAACACAGCATATTTACATTTATTCTTTATCCAAAGCGACTTACAATTGCTATATATGTCAGAGGTCGCACGCCTCTGGAGCAACTAGGGGTTAAAGGATTAGTTCACTTTTCAAAAAACTTTTGCTGATAATTTACTCACCCCCATGTCATCCAAGATGTCCATGTCATTCTTTCTTCAGTCGAAAAGAAATGAAGGTTTTTGATGAAAACGTTCCAGGATTTTTCTCCATATAATGGACTTCAATGGGAACCAAACGGTTCAAGTTCCAAAAGAAACTTTCAGTACAAACTGCAAACTTGTTCAAAGGGCTTTAAATGATTCCAGACGATAAATAAGGGTCTTATCAAGCGAAACGATCGCTCATCTTTTTTAAAAAATAACAAAGTTTAAGTTTTATAAGATCAAACACTCGCCTTGCTCTGTTCTGTGGTGCATGTTCGTGACTCTCCTGTTCGAACTCGTTCAACAAAATGAACAAATCTTTTTTCCGAATCAATTCGTTTGTTTCTTCGCCGAATGAACCAAATGACTCGGAAAAAGATTTGTTCATTTTGATGAACGAGTTCGAACAGGAGTGCGTCACAGAGCAAGGCGAGCGTTTGAGCTTATAAAACTTAAACTTTGTTATTTATTTATAAAACGAGGGATCGTTTCGCTTGATAAGACTCTTATTCATCGTCTGGAATCGTTTTAAGCCCTTTGAACAAGTTTGCAGTTTGTACTTAAAAGTTTCTTTTGGAACTTGAACCGTTTGGTTCCCACTGAAGTCCATTATATGGAGAAAAATCCTGGAATGTTTTCATCAAAAACCTAAATTTCTTTTCAACTGAGGAAAGAAAGACATGGACATCCTGGATGACATGGGGGTGAGTCAATTATCAGCAAAAGTTTTTTCAAAAGTGAACTACTCCTTTAAGTGTCTTGCTTAGGGACATATTGGTGTCTCACAGTGGATTCGAACCTGGGTCTCTCACACCAAAATCGTGTGTCTTATAAATAAAAAATAATAATCATCATAACCTATGACAAAAATGCTATTATAAACTAGATTAGTGGGTAACTCGGCTAGAAAAATCACAAGTGCACAATAATTGTATAAAATCTGAACATTTATTGAAAAAAAAAAGAGACAATAAGTGTCTACTATAAAATTAAGACATTTTTTAAATATATAGCACAGCTGTTTAATGAGGCAGCAATTATGATTGATAGGACAGAACAAAAAAGGTTATTAATAATCTGTCATTGCGCAAAAGTATTATGATTGAAAAGTTAAAAGCACAAAGGAAAGACATATCAATGCATAGTGTATTAGACAGTATCTATCTATGCAATAGTTTATTGAGCCTTTTCTTTTAACAGTTTTAAAGTTTACTTTGCATGTGTGAAGAACAAGTGGAGGCTAAAGTGCTCACCACCAGTGTTGTGATCCAAGTTAAAGAGATAATTCACCTCTAGAAAGATGAATGTGTATTTAATGCCTAGTTCACACTACATGATTTTAAAATGTCGGGCTGAACTGTGCGGTTCACACTACATGACTTGCTCTCAGTGAAATCAGGAGTGTTCAAGTTTTTAGCTGTTCACACCACACAACACAACGTGATTGATCCACAACAGGAGGTAACTCACTACACGAGTTGACGACGCACTACATAGAGAGTCAACCACGATCGGATGATAAGAGCAAATCATTTGTGACATAATGAGAGCTGTTTCAGTACTATGGTACGGTCTAAATCCTGAAAATAATTGAATAAATAAACAACTCTGTCACCCAACAATTCTATCTTGTCTACAAACCACGTTTTGTCATGAAAAACCAGCAATAAAACGAACCAGAAATGACGCGAAACAGCACGAGTGAAGAGAACACAACACGTGAATATGTACGTCAGACAGAAACTAGTGCTGCACACTGTGCAACGATCTGCTCTGAGAAAAAAATGCAAAAAAATAAATAAAATAAATATAAAAAGTAAGATTTACCTGGTGTCCTCAACCCATGCGTTGCTATGATTGGCTGTACTCATGACTTCACTGAGGTTGAGGATATCTATATCGCGACGGCTCTGGATATCTAGCAGGCTAGATATTTTTCTGGGCTCGGCGACGCGTCTGCGAGCGTTTTCGCTGCGTTGTTGGCTCTTTCATACTAACAGATTGGCAAGCGTTGATCGCCCGCTAATCCCCCGCGATTTGCACGCGATAAAACCCTGACCTGTCGGCGAGCTCAACGATTTGCAAATCGAGCATAAATCGGGCTTAAAATCCTGTAGTGTGAACTTGGCTTAAAATGCAGTGTTTCCCCGACAATGTATTTAGCAGCGGTGCAGTGCCGCCCGCCACTGGATTGTCAGCGCCGCTGCAAAATCTCCACATGAGATTTTGCACGTGTGCTGTCTTTGTCATACATCATGGCACACCACACACTATAAGAGCGAAACGGTTAAATCTAGGATTTTTTGTCCTCATGTGTGTGGTCGATCACATTTTGAAAATCTTATAAGATGTAAAAAAAATCTACTCAAAAGCTTTTTTTTAACTGTCAGATGAAGGTTTCTGTTATATTGAAAGAAACATTTCATCCTTTTTCCATTCATCGTGTTAAAATATTAAAACATCCACTGACCTATGATATTATGTCTGATTTACCTAAGAACAAAGGGTAGAGAATTAAGGAATTTAGGAACTGGATTGTTCATAATAACCCTAACCCAGGAAAAAAAGAATACATTTTATCATTTACCTTTACTGAACACCATTATTAAATACTAATTGAAGACTTTACACTGTTGTTGGATATATCAAATTAAAATAGCATCCTTTGGTTTTTAATGCGTCTTACGGATTTGACACAAATTAAAGGAGTAGTTCACTTTAAAAAAAAAACTTTTGCTGATAATTTACTCACCCCCATGTCATCCAAGATGTCCACGAAATTAAGGTTTTTGATGAAAACATTCCAGGATTTTCTCCATAAAATGGACTTCATTGGGAATGGGAACCAAACGGTTCAACGTCCAAATGAGAGTTTCAGTGCAGCTTCAAAGGGCTTTAAACGACACTAGATGATGAATAAGGGTCTTATCTAGGACCCTTCGAGTCATGACTCGAAATAAGATTTGTTCGTTTTGATGAACAAATTTGAACAGGAGGGTCTCGAACGCTCATAACAGAACAGAGCAAGGCGAGCATTTGAGCTTACAAAACTTAAAACTTTGTTATTTATTTATTAAATGAGCGATCGTTTCGCTAGATAAGACCTTTATTCATCGTCTGGTGTCGTTTAAAGCCCTTTGAAGCTGCACTGAATCTCTCATTTGGACCTTGAACCGTTTGGTTCCCATTGAAGTCCATTACATGGAGAAAATCCTGGAATGTTTTCATCAAAAACCTTAATTTCTTTTCGACTGAAGAAAGAATGACATGGACATCTTGGATGACATGGGGGTGAATAAATTATCATCAAAAGTTTTTCTTTAAAGTGAACTACTCCTTTAAGTTATGAAGTCAATAAACGAAAATTTTAAAACATATATATATATATATATATATATATATATATATATATATAAGACTATATATATATTAGGGCTGTCAAACGATTAATCGCGATTAATCGCATCCAAAATAAAAGTTTGTGTTTACTTTATATATATGGGTGCACTGTGTATAATTATTTTATATATATAAATACACACACATGCTTGTATATATTTAAGAAATATTTACATGTATATACTGTTTATACATTTATATATAATTTATATTATATATAAATATAAATAATATTTTTTTCTTAAATATACAAGCATGTGTGTGTATTTATATATATACAAAATAATTATACACAGTGCACCCACATATATTATTTATTTTGGATGTGATTAATCGTGATTAATCGTTTGACAGCCCTAATATATATATATATATATATATATATATATATATATATATATATAAAACACAACAAATGTGGACAGAAGAGCATACGGCCAGTATACGGAGTCGAGGCGAGTCGAGTCGAGCTGGTACTGGTAATGGAAAAGCTCCATAAGTTGCAGTATAAAATAAGTTGCAACAATATGTTGTAAATATATTTTAGGGAATATGCTATTCATTATAGGAAAATCCATAAACTCTCCATGATTTTTTCCAGGTCTTAAACAGATGGATATGAAACCCTACCTTGGCCTGGCTCAGTGTTGCTCCTCGTCTTGAACATTAAGCGGGTGAGCAGCAGCTCTTGTCTGAGATGCAGCAGATCGTCATGAAGACCTTGAGCTTTAGACCTCCAACCTTCATCCTGCAGTCGGAGTCGATCAGCCAGAGATTCGGCGAACTGTCTGGCTCCTCCTGATGGTCTGGACTTAATAACAGCCACGGCCACGGCCAGCCTGGAGACCCTTATGTACCAACTCATCGCTCCTACAGAGATAATGCTACAGTTCACCTTAAGAAAGAACTAGTCAACTTCTAACATCACATGATCCAGACTGGATACAAGAAACAAACACACACTCAAAAAAAAATTTCACCACTGTGAGATTTCCTGAATCTGCTTTTGTTCCCAAAAAAATGTAATTTGTGCAATAAAAAATGCTGGGAGCTGGAGTCCGCGGATGCATATTGAACTTTTGTTATTTCAACGAAAATCATCAAGTACACACAAAAATATTTATGTTTCCATTCAGCAATGAGGTATTAGGCCTATATTTATCCAAGAAAGTAAAAATTCAACTACTTTTTTTTCAGCATGGACACACTCCTTGCAATACCTTACAAAAAAAGTATGTGAAAAGGGACGCATCTAAAATTGTGTAGTGTAAGTTAAGTGTCTTCTCACTCAGAAGCATATAGGGGCGTGAAAGATGCCCTCTAAAAGGCAATTCTACAAAAAAATTCTAAACCCATTATAAATGTTTCAACTGTATTGCTAAAACATATTATAAAGACTGTGAACTGTGAAGTACTGACATACGGAGTTGGACCGTTAAACAGTTTTTCACCATTGATATTTTCCGGATTTTTTGGGCGGGCTCAATGACACACTGGAGCCCCCGAGCTCGTGGACACTTTGAAAATAATTTTTGGTATGTTTTAGTTTACCTCAAGGGCATCCAAGATGTAGGTGTCTTTGTTTCCGCAGTAGTTAAAATTTTTGATATTTTTAGGTCAAACCGTTCTTGTCTGTCAGTCATATAATGGAGGTCTATGGTCACCACCTCAAAGAGCATGCGCAGAGAAGTCCAAATTAAACATGATTTAATGACTCGTAAATGTACACATTGATGGTCTAAGACACGAAACGAGCAGTTTGTGTGAGAAAACTAACAGTATATTGTTTTTACCTCTTGTAACCACAGCCACGTCTAAGTGATCTGAAGGCACAGACGCTTTGTTCTGCGCAAGCACTGGAAAGCGCCGGTGAGCTCTCGAGCTATATCGAAATTGTCTTCCATTGCAATTTCCTGTATATCTACATATGTTTAGATATTCACAGTGAAAGGTAACACTTCCGAAATCTTTGTGTAAACAATGAGTGACGTACACGTGCGAGAGATCACTTCCGGCGCTTGCGCAGACTGAAGCGCCCGCACCCTCTAATCACTTGGAAGTGGCTTGGTTACAAGAGGTAAAAACAGTATAAATACTGTTCGTTTTCTCACACAAACCGCTTGTTTCGTGTCTTAGGCCATCAATGTGTACTTACATTTGCCAATCATTAAGTCTTATTTGGCCTTCTCTGTGCATGCTCTTTGAGGTGAAGACCAGACCTCCATTATATGACTGACAGACAAGAACGGTTTGACCTAAAAATATCACAAATTGAAACTACTGCGGAAACAAAGACACCTACATCTTGGATGCTCTTGAGGTAAACTAAAACATACCAAAAATTAATTTCAAAGTGAACTCAATCTCAATAAAAAAAAAAACAAAAAAAAACTATATATATAAATATATATATATATATATAATTATATATTTTTTATTTGTAAACACCAATGGCAGACATCGTTGAGGACTGGACCCTAGGCAGTCCATTCATTACAGAGCTGTTTCCACACAAATGTCAATGCACTGAGGCATCATAATAATCTAATGTCAGCACAACGCCACAGCTGCAATCAAATCATGTCTACACTCTCGAAATATTGTCAGACAGGCAAAATTAATGACTATAAAATGTTAAAACAATTTTAGGTTGTCCAGTTTAACCGATGTGGGATGGGATCACTGATCGGATGGTAGCAACATGCTTTTTGATTTGACTAACGTTAGCTAATAATCATTAAAAAAAAACTTCATAGCAGTTTTGTCTTAGTAATTTACTGTGCTGTCACAGTATGTTTTTGTAAGCGTTATCAGCCTTTGATACAATGAAATCGTTAGCTTTATCGTGATTAAGTTACAAATACAATCTGAGTGATTTTACCTTGGCGACATGAGGCTGTCTCCTCCATTCTTCTCCAAATATTAGGATGTCAATCTGAGACTATATACTCATTTAAATAAATATCACATAAACGTCGAATAAACGTAATTTCCTCGAAAATCCATTGATAAATCTCTAATCGAGCGTTAGCAGTCAACGCTACACAGGATAACCACGCCCACTCTAATGCATATTCATTCAAATGTAGAATACGGCCAAATAATTGGCCAGGCACGTTGGATCGAAGCACATTTTCTGTAGTTTGTCAGTGTATTGTCCAGCAACAGTACCCGTTTGTTTTTTCGGCATCGAGAGCAGATGTTGAGCTGAGCCCTGTGGGATTTAAACTAAACCTACAAACTTTTAGTAAACAATTCAGGCCTAAAAACTGCTAGACTACTCAAGAACAGTAACGTGTTGTTATGCAGAAACCCACGACTAGACGGCGCTGTTTCTCCTGTTTGACTGTCTTTAGACCGGTGAGGATTACTATACATTCATTCAAAGCCTTCGTATGCTGAAGCTTATGTAGTACATTCAAATATAGAAACAACATGTAGGCTAACTATAACAACATGTAACTGATGTTATATTTTCATATACATTCATATTTGAATGTGCGTGCACTAACAATGTTGTGTTATTTACTCTAATGTTAGGGTGAAAGACAGGCAGGCAGTTATAGGGAACAATATCACTGTGCTGGTTCTCTTTCTCTGAACATTTTCAGTAGATTTAAATATGCAAAACAACTTTTGACAGAAAATGAATGGTTATTATGCATCTAAATTCATTCATGGACTATACACGCCGTGGAGGTGGACAATGGGCTTCTAGAACTGCATATAAATAACTTATTGTTGCAGAATATTCAAACATTTGGTAACTCTTTATAATAATGCTAATAGTTAAACCTTAAACAATTAATTCACCAATTAAAAAGCATTAATAGACATTAAAAAGTAGGTTATTCATACAGATACAGCTATAAATGCTTTATTCTTGATTTAAACATATCTAGAGTATAATTGATGTGTTTAATAATTGTATTTCCATACTTTATCATGATCAATTTATCATTTCTAAATGAAGAATTGCATTATTTACAAAGCAGTTATTTATTTATGAGTTGTCAGTGGTGCATAAGATCACTTAGAAAGTGTAAGGAATGATTAATAAACTATTTCATATTTCACTATTTCAGGTTATAAAATATTTAGTAGTCAGTTTTGTGAGCTCATCTAAAGTGAGGACTATTTATGCCTCGTAAGGAGATTTAAAGCCTCGGTTATCTTCTAAACAGAAAAAGGAAACAAACACAACACAGTGATACAGAACATATAAATATTTATTTCACGATGCAAAAAAATAAAACTGTACGCTTGACATAAAATTAAAAATAAAAATCTGCAATGTTATAGAATATAAAATAGCTTATTTTGTTGATTTTTTGTGTAAATGTTTTGCTTTTTGTTAATTATGTTGCATATTTGGTTTCTTTTATTATTATTTTTTTTACTTTTTATGGTATTGAAGTTTATTTTTCAATTTTCATTTTATATCAAATGTACAGTATCGTAAATTTCATCTAGTGGAAGCATTTGGTTCAGCACCCAAACAAAATCTCACTAAAAGCTCATTAATTAAGATTTTTAAGATTATGACTTTTATTTTTTCACAGTCTTAGGGTAAAACGTGTTTTGGATAATATATATTTCATATACAATTTAATGTGGTGTTTTTATGCATTTTTCATCATCGCAACCCTAATTCTAATTGCTTCTTCTATAACTTTTTTTTTTTTTTTTTTTACTTCAACTTCAGCAATAATCTGCCAAACATTCAATATTTACAACAGAACATTTGGGACATTTTATTTTCAGGTCAATGCTCAAAAAGGTTAACAGGTAATAAATGGAATAAAACTATTCCATTAAAAATATATATACCTTAAAATAAAAATACAAAATATATAAAATAAATAAATAAATAAACATTATCTCACATCACACTAAAATATAGTACACTGATTTTTTTGAAAAAAACAATAAAAATAAAAATTCAGTGTTTTTTTTACCTCCACATGAAATATGAAAGCAAGTGTTATTTATTTTAAAGAGAGATAGCAGAAGCACACAATTTTGCTTAGTGCTGACAATGAAGACATTTGTACTGTGGAACTTTGTGGTTGTAAAACTTTAATGGAACATGTTCATAATTAATGTCACGAAGTAAACCAGTTGAAAATGTAATTCCATGTACAAATTTGGACTGAATATATTATATGGCTAACTCAATGGCTGCTGAAAAAAGGGTTTGGCATCATAAAAATGGAAAGAAAAGTTATTTATAAACAGTACTAAAAATTCACTCTTGCTGGTTGCATTAGTGAAAAGAATCGGCCTAAGCAAGGGATTCCAAATTTGTTAAAAGGTATAGTGGATATACTACGCACAATTGTATCTTGAAGGACTCTCAAGTGGATTGAACAATAAAGCATTCGCCAGACGGTGATCCGCTCTCCAGTCATCAAAACAAGACAGTTCAATCGGATCAGACCTCCTTACAAAAGCCCTTTATCAGGAATTCTGTTTACATAGTAGGGTTAAATCAACAGACAGATTATTTTGTTTGTCAGACAGTTGCAAGGAATCTGTAGTTTTATTTATGCCGTCTATTATTGGGGTTATGACAGGGCTGTAGATTACAGATTTAATACATTTTAATTTATTTTAATAGCCAATTAAAGTCAGTGTAACCTGGAGTCACGTAGACATCCGATGACGCAACGTCTCTGTCGTCATTTGAAGTGTTCTTGGAAAATGCTCTCCAGTCTGCGCCTCTGATGAAGGAGATGAATGATTATGTTCTAATACAATGCAAATTGTTATACAAACTGACCTGACAATTATCAAATGTGCACATTTACACAAACAGCATAGTTGATTAGACGTGAGGTGGACTGACATTAGTGAATTAGCATGCAATTCATCTGATGCCAAGGCTTTGCTATTTATAGACCAAGCCTTTAGACCGTCAATATCAGTAATTACTTCTAACTTTCCTCCACTTATCCTTATCACAGGGGTCACAGTTTAAAGGCAGTCAGACTCAACAAGCTTTAACGGCCATTACAGGTGATCCCGAGAACGGACATCCATTTTCGAGAAAGGACGCCCTCGCAAGTGTATCAATCATTCGCAGCTCATGAGGCATGCACTGTTACTTCATGATTGATCTGACAGATGCTTGAATGGAAAAGCCATTCAAGGCGAGTAATTGGATGAGATGGGCCACGGGTAAAGCAGGATTATGTCTGAGCATCAGATAATCAGATTATTCCAGAAACAGATCTTGCTTTTTTAACTACTTCACTGTAATCTGTCACACAATGTCACGCCTCTTCACCAATGCTGCATCTCTGTCATCTCTCCCTGCTTTTTACATTCACACTGTTGTTTTCTGTGAGACACCGAAAGCCCGTCTCAATTTCCAGGCTTCTTCATTTCCATTTTTAGGTCTCAGTGCTTGACAGCAAGGTCTCGGGGACCATCATGGCTTCTCCAGCTTCTGATGGACATATCCAAGAAAAAGGACTTAGCACCTGAGTCTTGTGCTGTCTTAATACATCATGGGGTTAGATGTACGACTTGAAGTCAGGATGTCTTTGAAAAGTGGGCATCTCCTCACACTCTTCTTCTTTATACTGTCCGTCACAGGAATTCAAGGTAATAAAGTCAAATTTTACAACAAGATGTAGGTGAGGACAGAATTTCCGGTATGAATGTGTGATTTCTGCTGTAGTGTAGACAAATGTGGCACTGGACGTGTATTATGATACTCAAGTGATGGGAAATTACTGGACACACCTAAGCAAAATGTCATTCAATGTGTTGTACAGTGCAAGCAAAATGATACATATACTTGTGTGAAGTGTTTTAGTGTTTTAAGAAACAGCCACACAAATGACTACAGAGGCAAAGGATGTTTTTGCATTTGTATCACCAAATAATGACGTTTTGTGAACTCTAGATATTCACTAGATACTAGTAGTAGTCATGTTCCATGCTTTAAAATATACTGCTTTTGATTTTGCTTTTAGCTTTTCTAAATGATATGCAGATTTTCTTTTTCGACACATTTGGCAAAAATGGCTAAAACAAATTCAAAGTAAGTTTCTTAGAAATTCAAATTCAAATAGGTGGAAGGGTACAGTTCCCGATTTGTTTATTAAAATGTAAATTTGCTTGCCCTTTGCACACCAACAATTAAAACCCATTAAAGAGTAACTAAACATTTAAGCAACTTTTTTTTAGTTAATGATCTGTAACAATGGATCTTTATTAATACCAGTCATTGATTCGAGTAACTTTTTTGACATTTGTTTATAAAGTGTTCTACAATATATATGGCGTAAAAACGTCTTAGGGTTGCCCTCTTCAGCTACTGCAGTTCAATTTTCCTATTGGATGTTCCGCACTTCGAGACGTACGCAGGTTTCAGCTCACCACGCGAGCTACGCCCTTGGCAGTATTGAGAATGAGGAGTCACGTGCCTATTTGGGCGGGGTCTGAGCCGGTCGGCGATGATGGTAGGTGACGCTATCGGTTACCAGGGTTTTTATCGGTTTTTAACGCAGCAGTTAACGTTACTTCCAGGCATGGTAAAACAGTGTGGTATTGCGAGAAACTCCTCTACTACCGAGCTAAAAACACACGTAATCAATACTGTTTTGTCGTGGGAATCCTACCAACATGGCGGAAAGGGGTAGGAGAACTCCTCATTCTCAATAAAAACGATCTTGTGTCGCCAAAACCACTGTAGGGAGTAAGGACCCAGATAGCAAACTGACATTGAATCAACGTGGAAATATGACATAGAAACAACGTTGATCTGACATTGTTTTGCTCATCGAATTAACGTTGAACCAACGTCAGACGCGTCATTCTTTCAAAACTAACGGAAAATCAACTTGAAATCAACGCGTTGTTTCAACGTTATGAAAGCAAACCAATTTTCGATTTTCATTTAGCTTTGAAGAATGCCGCGTCTGACGTTGGTTCAATGTTAATTCGATGAGCAAAATCAACGTTGTTTCAATGTCATGAGAGACGTCGTTTCCACGTTGATTCAATGTCATTTTGCTGTCTGGGGAATTGGAATTGTGAGTATTGAAAACGATCAGGATAGAGTGTTTTAGCATCTATTTAGTCCCCTCTATCTCCGCTGGGGTCTGCCCACACTCCACTTTTTCAGCATTTTCAAATATTGCCAGTGGGTGGAGTCAGGCTCTGACCAGGGGTTTAGTTACCCTTTAATGTCCTTCAAACATGAGTGCAGAAACAAAGCATAGCATTGGAGATTATCCTAGTTTTGGAAAGAAATGACTTTATTGAAAGTCCACGAGGGCTGAGAGCTGATAAATATGCTGAATTACAATGAAGTTACTAACCTTTTATTTTTAACTTAATTTTTTTTTTCAGACAGAAGAAGGCTAAACCCATTAGAGACTCTTGATGCTAGCAGCTTAAACCAAAACGCACCAAAGCAGAATTCAGGGGTCAGAACTATATTTGAAATGGAAAAGCATCGCGTCAGGAGGTCAGATTTCTTCCACTCGGAGGTGAAAGTATGTCCACAGGAGACAATGAGAGAGGTCATAGCCAGCCATCGAACCTTCTACACACTGAGAGGTAACTCTCAAACTTATACAATAAACATCTTCCCTGTTAGAAGGATTAAAGGAATAGTTCACTTGAAATGAAGATTCCGCCACCATTTACTCACCCTCAAGTAGTTTTAAACCTGTATGAATTTAAACACAAAGAAAGATATTTTGAAGAATGTCGGAAACCAAACAGTTGATGGACCCCACTGACTTCTATAGTTCTTTTAAAAATGTTTTCCTACAGTGGAAGTCAATGGTACATCAACTGTCTAGTTACTGACATTCTTCAAAACACCTTCCTTTTGGTTCAGCGAAAAACGGAAATTCATACAGGTTTGAAATTTTCCATGAAGAATTTTCATTTTTAAGAGAACTGTTCCTTTAACACTTTCAAATGCATCAATGTTTTGTTTAGTCAACCCTATATTCCGGGAAGCCCCTCCTTCACTGCACACTGCACATTTTGACTGCCACTCTTAAAAAAAAAGGTTCTTTGGGGTTCCATATATGAAGCATAGAGTTCTTTACTCAACTTCAAAGGAACTTTTATGCTAAAAAAGTTTCTATAATGACAAGAAAGAACCCTTTTGGCACAAAGGTTCTTTATAGGCTATTATTCATTCATATATTACATTATTCTGCACCATTTTGTAGTTGTAATTAAGTTATTGTTTATTAAACTGTTGTAGTAACTTAATGTCACATTTTAATCATGCTGATTTTTGGAGGATAAAAACTGAAATGCACTCTTCGTGTGATATTGATTAATTACATTTCTTAACCCCCATATCTTGAATTTTGTGATCATTGTATTTTCGGGGTTCCAAATACGTAGCGCTTTAGAACCTTTTAAGGTTCTATATAGAACCTTTTCTTCTAAGAGTGCTAATTCAGAGGCAGCATCCTTCGAAGGCTGCGAAGTTTGTTAAATGGGATGGTCTAAGCAGCTGACATTGATGAGCAGCAGTAATGTTTGTACAAGACTTTTCTGAAAGTTATGCTAAACTGTCTGACAGAGTTCACAAACTGTGTAAATGTGTTCACCATGGTCCATTTACTATATATAATCACATCTTAGAAAGATATGTCAACATTTGAATCGATTTAAAGGGGACATATCATGCAAAATCCACTTTTTTAGCCCTTAAATGCATTTTGTTGTATATTTGGAGTGTTTATAAGTACAGAAAAGATGAAATTATTCTCTTCATGTGCTTCGTTTATATCTTTATATTCCGTTTTGGTCATATTTTTCAACCTGTTCAGATTTTTCTGTTCTCTATTACGTTTTTTTGAACAATTACGTCACAGTATTTGCAGCGGACTGCTAAATAAGGACATTTTTACACAAATTTAAATAATGCCTGTATATACCTTATGCATCAGAGAAACGTGGGCGCCGTCATCTTTAAAATATTGTCTTTGAACTTCCATTTTTGCGGTTGCTCTGTATATTTCTATGGCATCGCTGTCGAGGAGTAATTAGCTGGTGAAGTGGATTCGCTTATTGTAGATTTAACAAAAGTTAGCATGAGCATTGTAATGTTTATCATAAGCATTGTAAAGCAGATGTCTTAACAAATGTCGACCGGGAATTTTTTTTACGAGCAGTTCATTCATACCTATGCAAGATCGCTGTGGAAATACAGACCGGAAGTCAAAAGACAAGGAGCGTAGCGCTGAAAAGGGGTGGGGCTACAGAAGGTCTATATACATTCAAATTTAGATGAATACATGCAAGTTGAGAGAAAATGTATATTCACAATATCAGTAAATAATTAGGTATAATTAGTCAAAATTAGATAATAAATTGTCTAATATGAAGTAATTAATGTAACACATCTGTTGACCTGATCTGTTGTCTTGATTTATATTTGACTGCAATTCAGCAATACTGAAGAATATATTTTAATATACAAAACAGATCCAGAAAGATTCAAGTAAAGTATAGATTAGAGTAAAATGTATCATTTGAACACTTGTTTATTGATTGACATTGTCAGTTTGCCAGGAGGCTGTATGGGAGGCTTTTCGGATCTTTTTGGACAGAATTCCCAGCAACTTGGAGTACCAGACATGGGTCCACACATGCCAGCACAACTCCCTGTGCATCTCAGATCTCGCCATGAATTTCAGCCATTCGCAGGAACACGTAGACATGGTCTACATGGTAAACTAATCAAAAATGCACACAATACTATATAGTCAAAAGATATCATAAAACAGCAAAAACTCCAGTGTTAAATAAACTCTCCTGGCAGTTTATTTGGCTCCACACTCAAGAGTGTTGTTAAAGAGTTAAAATATGAGTGTTAAATGAACTCTGAAGAGTTATATAAAAAAGTTATATAACATTTAAAGTAAAGAGATAATTAAGAGATATTTGAGTGATGATTGACCATTATTGAAGACACTTGATGTTAACAAGCAGAATTACCAAAGGAGAAAATCTAAATTTTACCACGTTATTGTGATCAGTGTTCGTTTTAGTTGGGCTTTTGTCCCTTAAATTTTGAATTTTAAATTTTGTTTGGCTGCTTTATGTGACTTGTAACAGCCAGATGAACAAATAGAAATGGTGATCTGATGGTGTTGGTCGTGTTTTGACATAACCATTATTTGATCTGAAAACTCATTTGGAGCCTAATATCTGATCTAGGTTTTCTTTATTGATTATAGCAGTACTGTCTTTGTACAGCATTAAAAAAGTTGTTAAAAAAAGCTTAAAAGTTGTTGTAAGACAAAAACTTTGATTTTTATTGATCTATTTAGACACACTGACATCAAGAATCACCCTGTGAATCTCAACAATGGTGACAATAATAAAGCATGTTGTAGTACATTCTGGGTGCCACTAATCAAAACTCATTCATGGCTCCCATCATGCATTACGGTATGATTAAATTAGGACCTGAATTGTCTTAGTAATTTAGTTTATTCTTAATATTTTCTTTTATTTCTGCTGTTTTGTGTGACTTTTTAGTCGCTTGTTTTCAAATATTGGTTTATCTGAATATGCTGTTTGTCACCATTGTTGAGACTCACACGCTGATTCTTGATGCCTGTGTGTGCCTACATGAAAGATTTTATGGACTCTTTTTTTTCAGATACACTTCTAAGAAATCCTTTAGCCTATCTTATGCTGTAGAATCACAATGATGCTGTAATCAACAATATAATTCTAACTCTGTGAGTTCAGTGATTCAGGTCAAATGACAATTATGTAAAAACACACCCAACACCACCAGATCACCTTTTCTCTTTGATTATAAAATTGTTATAACTCAGTTACTAGAGCCAAACTAAATCTAATGTTAATAATTTAAGGGTCTTGGCTCAACTAAAGCAAACACCGACCACAACAATGGTGACTTACAAATTGTGATTTTCTCCTTTGTTGATTCTGCTTGTTAACATCACGTGTCTTTAAAATGGTCAATCATCACTCAATTATTTAAAATATAAAATACACTCATATTTTAACACTTTGGCACTCTTGAGTGTGGAGCCAAATAAACTCCCTGGAGAGTTTTAGCTGTGTACACTTTTAAAAGTGGTAACCTGAAATTATTACCTTAAAGAGATTTTTCTATCCATAAAAGTTAGGTAGGTCGATTAATCTATATTAAATTTTATTATGTTTACTTGAATCCGGTAAATTTAAAAGTTAATTTTTTTTGGTTACCATTTTCCAATTGTTTTAGTCAATGGACACAAATGTAATGTTTAATGAAAATTCTCTTATAATGATTTTTTTTTTTTTTTTACAGAGGTTGAATAAGAATAGCGAGACATTAGAACGGTGAGACAGCATATAATTCCATATCCTGAAAACAGCTGCAAATCATCTGTAACAAAAATGATGGACTGTGATTATTTTATTATCATGATACTGTACGTATTCAATTTAATTTTATAGAAATGCAAGTGAAGAGCCAGCAACCATTGAAACACAAGAAACGGAAGGTATAGTTGAACTGTTTTTGGTCTCTCCTCAGTGAGAAGTTTTCAGAATTTTGGTCAATTGAACCAAGCTCAATTTCTGTTGTTCAGGTTCAGAGGAGGTCCTGACTGAAGCAGCAGTACATGAATTTGTTCCCACAGCTGAATCTACAACTATCCACACTACAAGAGACACCTCTACTGCCTCACAGGTCTGAAGCCCATTTGTCTTAAAACATACTTCATATACTTAATTTTCATAGTAATCAACTGGAAGCAGTGGTTGCTAGAAATTTCCTTACAGTATATAGTGACAGTATTTTAATCAATACAAAATGCTATTTATAAGCAGCCTTTTCTCTGCTGTCCGTGACCGTGGGCCATGACCACCAGGCCGATAAGCCTTAGCTTAAGCTTTACTTCTAAGACAGATAAGGTAGTACGGATTTGCAACATAAATTGTGCAGGATTCGCCCTGTAGCTATATTAGGTATACACTGCTTTCTCAAATGTCTGTGGGAAATGAGGGGTGCTGGTGGTGGTGGAGGATGGTTCAATTTACAGAGCTTTCAACACCAATTAAACACACCTGATCCAGCTAGGGTCTTCAGGATTGCCGAGTTGTGTTCTGCTTCGCTTTCAGACCTCGGCGGCATTTAAGTACATTTTTTATGCCGTACCCTCGCTAACTTCCCTCCGACTTGATGTTTACTCGGATGCACATCATTGCTTATGTTGCACGAGTGCCCACTACTGGCAGAGCCCTGTGCCCTTGGGTAAATTAAGTGTGAGCACTGCGAGTTGCTGTTGTGAAGTCACAATGCTGTTGCATTGCGGTCTATGGTTCTGAGTACATATAGAGTGGACTCATTCCCTCGGATCAAAATCAAGGGGTTAAGCGTTGGTCCAAAACATAAAATGGCGGTGAGTAAATGTCTAAAATTGGAATTAAATGCAGCCATACACTAACAATCTTCCCTAAGTACTTTCCCTTGGGAAAACCAATCCTCCATTTTGAAGTGTGTTCCACTTCAAGTGGATAATGAAAGTTTATATGGACAGACCCTCAATCCCTCAATTTTGAGTCATGTACATGGACTGATCCAGGCAGATCCATATACACAATGCAACATAACTGACGTCACAGACGATTGCGCCTAACTCCACCAAAATATGTATCCAGAGTAGAGAACGAGATTGCCTTTGATTACTTTGGAGCAATTTTTTTTGAGTGTGGGGAATCTCATGAATCTTTGACATTTGACTGCTTTACTAAGAAATGACGGGTCTACAATTCAGTTTGTTTAATTTCCTGTATGACAAAGTATCTTATTTCAGCACTTGCATGAATACTTCAATTAAAATATTTGTTATTTAACCTGTAAAGTTTTCTAAACCTTTTGGGCAATTATGCTTATACATTGACGCAGTACTTATTTAATAGTTCTTGTGCTATATTTTCAGGAGTTGGATCTTCACAATGTGGTTCCAGAGCAGCTAGTACATCATGTCATAGAGTTCAGCGTTACACTGTTGGATCACGGGTATCAAGAGATAGTGAGAGTTGGCGATTCACCTCAGTACCATGACCTGTCACAGCATCTTCAAGATCAGGTTTGTGAAAATGACCAAACAATCTACCATTCAGTGTTTTGAGGAATCAAAGCTTCACTGGCTTCACCAGGGCTGTAGTAAATGTAACGTTTCGAGAATCTGTTGGAGGACCTTGTATTCTGTCTTTAAAATGATGGATTGTTCTAACTGGTGGTATTACATTTGTCTAAATGTATATAATGGGCAACCTATGAAGTCTTGATTCCAGCATGGAATAAAATAAAAATAAACAAAAGATAATTGTGACTTTTTTCATTGTGAGATACAAACTCGCAATTGGATACTATTATAAAGTCCAATTCTGAGAAAATAAGTCAGCTCACAATTCTGACATTTTCTTGCAAATGCAAGTTTATATCTTGCAATTTTGAGGGAAAAAAAGGCTGAATTGTGAGATGTAACTCACAATTGCGAGTTATAAAGTCAGAACTGCGAGAAGTCGCTACTACCTTTTTTTAACGTTTTATTCAGTTGTGTAAACAAGCTTCCATAGCAACATTTTAAACTGCACACTTGTCTGTTTGTTGCAGATGCAACATGTTTTCAAAGACCTTCCTGGATTTATGGATGTCCACTTGTTAAGAATTAGGTAGGTGTACTAAAAAAATCATAGTCATAGTCACTTTCCGTATTACAACAGCAGTGACCAACTGATTGCCTGAGATCTGTTGCTATGTGAAAATAATGATAACATTCACAATGCCATTTGCGTTTGAATCTTCATCATTAGCTATTCATATTTCACCAGAGAAGTGTTTGTGTATATCTGATTTCTCTGTTGCATTTTACTTTACATCTTTGTATCCTTTCCTACATGCAAGCGAGGCGGAAAAGCCTGAAGGGTAAAAGTTACATATGCATATAATGTGCTGTGTAGAATCACCTTCAGTATTATCCATTTATTGCTTGGATAAAAGAATCTGCTACATAAATAAACGTAAATGCATATTGCCTCCATTTCTCCAGGGCTGGAGGAATATCAGCAGTCTACTCGGCAGTTTTTGAGACTATTGTACCAACCGTTGCTCATGAAAGTCTTGGCACGGTTGTTTCATCTACAGGACCAAGTTTGAAGGACATGATAGTTAAAGCACTGGGCAAAAAGACCTCTCTTCTTGATCTTAATTCACTGACATTTGAGACAGGTATAAGCGCCAATAAAAATGCATTTCCATGTACAATGTATTATTATTTTTTGTTTAATTATATTTACAAGTTCATTACCGTTTTTGTGCAAATTTTCTCTCATCAGGCAAAGACCAACCCTCAACCAGAACGCCTGTCACTGAGGTTTCTAAAGACATAATAACTGAGGTGACTAAAGTCATATATTTAAACAATGAAGTACAAGAGACCATTTTATATCGTCGACATGGATAAAAGGGCCCAACTTACAAAAAAAATGCTTGAAACTAAGGGTGCTCAGTTCAGGATTTTTGGGGCCAATCACAGATCAATGGCAGCAGTATTGGCCGATAGAACAACTTCAAGTGCTTTATTGTTTGATAAAACAGTTATCAAATAAGCGATAGATGCCATTTAGTGTCAAATGTGTAAATAAAGTGTAAATACAGTAAGTGTAAACAGCAACAAAAAGTAGTTTCTTTCGACCAACAAGGCAGGCTATTTGCACTTGGTTTAAATAGACACTCCAAAAATATAAAAACACAGTTTTTTATTAAAACATTTAAGTGTCATAAGCTAGAAGATATATTTCTTCACATGTAAACTAATAATCATAGTAATATAAAGAGCAGTATGTGAAGGCATTAGCGTATATATGCTAACATCTTTAAATGCAACAACTTAATTGCTTAATTGCAACTTCATCTGTTAATTTGCAGTCCTCTGATCGAGATTCATATGGTGACCTCAGTTTTCCAACAAAAGAAACCTTGGTTGAAGTTCCTCTTTCCTCAGATGGCGATGAGAATGTTTTGGAGACCATTTTACACACAACTGTAGACACAGACAGCACCACAACAACAAAATCAACAGTTGAACCTGAGCATGAGGCAGTCATTATTCACCAGCTTGAAACTATTAAAGGGGAAACTGGTGAGCTCATAAAGGAAACTTTTCAAGTTCCACCAGTAGAGGAAGCTCCTGCTGATGATGACACCAAACCAGTTGTTATTGTTGATGAAGACAACCATCTAGCTCCAACATCTTCAGCTGCTATCTCAGCATTACCCTCGAGCGGACAACAGTCTAGAACTACAGAGAAACCTACACCCGAGAGTGACTTTAGTCTAAACACAATACCAGAAGATGACATCATATTTAACCCAGTAACCACCACGCCCAATTTGTTCACAACCGCTACAACTGTAAGTCTTAGGTCTGAACAACCAAATTTGGCTGTCACGACCGACTTCACCATCACCCTACAACCTTCAACTGAACCAATTGATCCAATAACTGAAGTTACAGATTCTAATGAAATTCCAGAGGTGCCTCACACAGTAATTGTACTAAAGGAGGAAGATACCAAAATGGTGATGGCTGAACCAGTGGAAGAATCTAAGTCTGAAGTTGATTTACCCGAGGTAAAGGTTATAACAACAGAAACTGTGGAAGTGACTGGATTTGAGGAAGTAATTGAAGATACTGTTGTTGTAGAAGATCAGGTATTCCGACCTGAAGTGACTATGATAACAGCATCTCACACAGAGTATAGCACATTAGTACCTGTGATAACGACTGTGGCACCAGAACCAGAAGAAGATTGGATTGGAAAAACAACTAAACAGGATGAAATAGCAGAACGAGAGGGAAACGTTTTAGAGGAAGAAACAGAGGTCCTTATAGAATCAAAAGATGTTGAAGAACATAAAACTGATGAGGAGATTAATGTGAGAGAAGAGGAGGATGTTCAGGTAACCAGGAACCCAGGAACTGAGGCAGTACAACCCAAGGATGAACCTCGTTTAACAGAACTTGAAGAAAAGGGTGAGGTGGTGGAAGACAAGGGTGAGGTGGTGGAAGAAGTGAGTGAGGTGGTGGAAGATGAGGGTGAGGTGGTGGAAGACAAGGGTGAGGTGGTGGAAGAAGTGAGTGAGGTGGTGGATGAAGCGGGTGAGGTGGTGGAAGAAGCGGGTGAGGTGGTGGATGAAGCGGGTGAGGTGGTGGAAGAAGCGGGCGAGGTGGTGAAAGACAAGGGTGAGGTGGTGGAAGACAAGGGTGAGGTGGTGGATGAAGCGGGTGAGGTGGTGGAAGACAAGGGTGAGGTGGTGGAAGAAGCGGGTGAGGTGGTGGAAGAAGCGGGTGAGGTGGTGGAAGAAGCGGGTGAGGTGGTGGAAGACAAGGGTGAGGTGGTGGAAGATGAGGGTGAGGTGGTGGATGAAGCGGGTGAGGTGGTGGAAGAAGCGGGTGAGGTGGTGGATGAAGCGGGTGAGGTGGTGGAAGAAGCGGGCGAGGTGGTGAAAGACAAGGGTGAGGTGGTGGAAGACAAGGGTGAGGTGGTGGATGAAGCGGGTGAGGTGGTGGAAGACAAGGGTGAGGTGGTGGAAGAAGCGGGTGAGGTGGTGGAAGAAGCGGGTGAGGTGGTGGAAGAAGCGGGTGAGGTGGTGGGAGACAAGGGTGAGGTGGTGGATGAAGCGGGTGAGGCGGTGGAAGACAAGGGTGAGGTGGTGGAAGAAGCGGGTGAGGTGGTGGGAGACAAGGGTGAGGTGGTGGAGGAAGCGGGTGAGGTGGTGGATGAAGCGGGCGAGGTGGTGGAAGAAGCGGGTGAGGTGGTGGAAGACAAGGGTGAGGTGGTGGAAAAAGCGGGTGAGGTGGTGGAAGAAGCGGGTGAGGTGGTGGAAGACAAGGGTGAGGTGGTGGATGAAGCGGGTAAGGTGGTGGAAGACAAGGGTGAGGTGGTGGAAGAAGAGGGCGAGGTGGTGGAAGAAACGGGCAAGGTAGTGGAAGAAGCGGGTGAGGTGGTGGAAGAAGCGGGTGAGGTGGTGGAAGAAGCGGGTGAGGTGGTGGAAGACAAGGGTAAGGTGGTGGATGAAGCGGGTGAGGTGGTGGAACCTGAGAGAGAAGCTGATGAATCAAAGTCTTCTGATGTGGTGGAATATGAGGAAGGCATCAAAACCGAAGAGCCTGATGTGGATGAAGCAAGTGAAGTCCCCAAACCCACTGAAGGTTCAACAGAACCTCCTGCACAGATGATTAAGATTATACCCAAAGAGATTTCTGTGACAGAAATTTACTTTAAGAACATTGACTATTACCAACCTGTAAGTGATAATTTGCCCTTTGTGCCAGTTGACCGCGTTCAACCAGAAATGGACATTGGTAAACCTGAATATGTGGAAGACTTTGGGCTTGAGGATCCAAACTCCAAAACTGAGGTTACTGAGGGAGTTCTTGAGATACCAGATATGGTTATAGAGGACACCACCACACAACCAGAAGTGGCTGATGTTCACCCTACTGTATCAACTGCCTCAGAATCTCTATCTGAAATGGTCACAGAATCAGCTTCGAAGAAAGATGAGGACTTACCATCTGTTGTTGGCGATACTGAGGAGCCACAGCTCACGGATATAGGTGAGAGAGATATACTGTGTGTTACTCAATTAACTTTAAAAAGGTTAACATAGGAATTTTATACATACAGTCAACTTCGCGAATACAGGAAGAAGCCATCTTTGAAAAATAGTCTCTACCAGTCGATCTACGAACGCCGATCCAAGTGCGCTGGTGAGATGTGAATAAGGTGATAAGGTGAGCGCGAACAGTAGGCTACGTGTACATACTGAAGAGAAGAAAATGGTTCATGTTTGTGTTTCTGCCGGAAACAACGGACCATATGAGATTCTGCACAGTTCAGCGCACTTGGATCTGCGTTCGTAGATCGACTTGTCCCTAGAGACTATTTTTCAAAGATGGCTTCTTCCTGTATTTGCGAAGTTGAAGTATGTAAAAAGTATCTTCTTATTAAACTGTATGGACACCGACAAAGCTCTCAATGCTTCGGTTTGAATGTAGGGACCCTTATTATGCTACCGTGTTACTGTGGGGCTATTTTGAGCCTTGTTAGTGGTAATAACAAGCGATTTTTATTTGTCATTACTCTATGCCCTATATACTAGCGTTATACTAGAATTATAGGCTAAACTGTTTTTAGAGATAAAACTATTTACATTCGGCAATCATGAAAACAAATCTCAGATAACGGTTGACTAGGTAACAATGTGTAATTAGACCAAAGGTTCATTTTGCGCCGGAGTTCTCCTTTAACATTGCTGAACAGTGATAATGATCCTCGTTAATAACTATTTTACATTTTGCAGGTAATTTCTAACCTGCCATTTTTGATTTCCTAGAGGAAGACACTAAGACAGAGGTTGTCCTTTTAGAACAAGAGGAAGAAAATGCATCACTGCCCATTGATATACTTGCAACTGATACACCTTGGACAACTGCACCTGCAGGCCATGATCTTTTTGAAGTAGTCCTAACGGATGTATCGATCGTTACTCCGACATCTTTGGAACAAGATTATGATTCGCCAACTGAAAATGGACAATCAACTGTTGTCCAGGACGTTGACGTCATATCCGAAAATGACAAAGTGCTGAATGTGGAAACTGAGGACCCATTTACTAATTTAAAAGACCTAGCCACAGAGTTAGACCAAATAGATGTAGTAAGTACTGAGACCATTGACCTCTTGAGTTATGACAATGGATATTCTTTTCCAAATGAAGGATATCCCTTGGAGACAACAAAAGTGCCATCACTTACGTACTTCACAACCCCCTCAGTGACCACAGCGAGCAAAGGCAAAGAACTAATTGTGTTTTTCAGTTTGCGTGTCACAAACATGATGTTCTCTGAAGATCTTTTCAATAAGAGCTCTACAGAATACCGATCATTGGAAAACAGATTTGTTGAACTGGTAAGTGCAGCTATTTCAGATGTTGATATCTGTTGATTGTCGTGAGCAGTGAGATTTTACAGTGAGACAACATACAACTCTTTATCTTCTTGATTCATTTAAGCAAAATCACTTCAATTTTTTTTCATCTGTTCATGATGAATACAGGACACCACTTGCTGAACTAACATGCATCATAGATGGATCTTGTCACAATAATGTAGCACATTGCAGCTTTATTGTAATGTTTATCGTAGCATACTCTCTATACAAATTATTTTAAGAACATGAGGCGGTATAAAGTTTATACTATGCAGTATGGTATTATATCACTTAGGTTAATAGAAGGTCCATCTCCTAACTATAATTGTCCAGTGACTTATGGTGAACATACATGATAAATTATGCTATTGTCTCCTCTGTTGCACAGCTACTTCCATATCTACAGTCTAACCTAACAGGCTTTAAGCAGTTGGAGATCCTTAACTTCAGAAATGGAAGTGTGGTGGTCAACAGCAAGGTGAAATTTGCCAAGTCTGTGCCGTACAACATTACTCAGGCTGTCCAGCATGTCTTGGAGGATTTTTGTGATGCTGCAGCCCAGCGTTTGGACATAGAGATTGACAGCCATTCCCTAGACATAGAACCAGGTAAGAGTCTTACCTTTGTAAGAATCCATTACTATTGATTTCAAACTGGATCAGCCACCCTGGAAAGTTTAAGACGGTAAAGAATAGATACAACTGAGACGAGTCTCATTTGTTTTTTCATTTTAGCTGATCAAGGAGACCCTTGCAAATTTCTTGCCTGCAACGAGTTTTCGAAGTGCGTGGTGAACCTCTGGACAAAGGAAGCACAATGTTTATGTGACCCAGGCTACGTAACGGTGGAAGGACTGCCATGTCAGAGCCTCTGTGTGGTTCAGCCTGATTTCTGTCTCAATGGAGGAGAGTGTAAGATTGTACCAGGGCATGGTGCCGCTTGCAGGTACCTCAGCGAACAATCATATATAGCTATAAACAGTTAAATTCGACAATCTAAATTCAACTCAATTCTGCTTCGGAATTTAATAAAATGCTAGTTTTGACCCCCAATCAAGTTTCTGACTCTATGCTAACTTGTTTATTACATTTATAGTACATTTACACTCCAGTAGTTTTGCTTATGCTTTGTGGTAATTTCTTTAAAAGTTTTAAATATGTAAGCAGATAGATGCTGCTGTAGGATCTCTTTAAAGGGTTAGTTCACCCAAAAATGAAATTTCTGCCGTGAATTACTTTTACGCCAGAATGCCGACTTTATGCATTTCTGGGCCTTGAAAGTTGCAAATGCTGCCTATGGCTGATTCAGAAACCTCTCGGATTTCATTAAAAATATCTAAATTTGTGTTCCGAAGACGAACCAAGGTCTTTCGGGTTTGGAACGACACGAAGGTGAGTAATTAATTGCGGAAATTTTTTTTGGGGTGAACTAACCCTTTAATAATAAAAACCTCCATTGTACATGTTCTAACTGTCTCTCTTGACCCTTTTAGATGTCCTGTAGGTAAATTCTGGCAATTTATCGGGGAGAGATGTGGAGAGCTGGTCTCCGTGTCAGTAGACCCCTTTCTTTCCCTAGTGTGCCTCGCGGGGGTGCTCGCCTTTCTTTATGCCATCATTTCTCTCTTGTTATCTATGTGCAGGATATGTGTACGGACCAGAAAGACACTAACTCTAGTGTAAGCAGGTCTTTTTTTTGTCAGATTTTCAGATTTTTTTTTTGCGGTTATAAAACATTTGTTGTGTTAACAAAGTTACCAAAAGACAAGATATACAATTTTATTTCTCTTTGAAATTTTGACTAGACAAATAGATATACAAAATGTAAGCAACATATCAAATGCAAATTCTTTATTTTATATGTTAGGAATGTTCCGACGTCCAGTACCAAATTATTCAGTTTGTAAGAACAAACAAAAAAATTAGTTTGTGTTCAGTTCAATGCTAACGCACTTTAGAGAAGAACTTAATGAATTCATTTGACATGTCTTATACAATATCTTACCTAAGCGAACTATTCACAGTTAATTTGAAATACGAGATATTTAGAAAATTGGTTTGCATAAAATGAATGAAATCATTACTTGCTTGCCAGTCTATTCTTCATGATTATGAACACACTTTTAAACTCTCATTAGATATACATGTCATTCCTTAGTTTCATTCTGTGCTTTTTATCTTTGGGATAATATCTTTTCATTGACTGAACAATCAGATGTCTCTGTTCCAGACCAACTGGATTAACAACTGGAGACTCCACGAGTAAAAATTATTCAAGAAAAATAAAATAAAAATCTAAAGTCTAGTATGCATTGATTGCAGTATCCCATTCACTGAAAGTCAATATACACTAACAGCCACTTTATTAGATGCACTTCTTCAACTTCTCGTTAAGGCAAATATCTAAACAGCCAATCACATGGCAGTAACTCAATGCATTTAGGCATGCAGACATGGTCAAGGGGATCTGCTCAAGTTCAAACTGAGCATTAGGATGAATGAATGAATCAATGTATGAATAAGGCGTTTATAGAGCGTTTTAATGTCAACTACTGTACACCCAAAGCGCTTTACAACCATGTTGGAAATTCTCTCCTCAAGGGTGTCTCCATCCACATGGAAGATGCGATACAATGCGTTCACCACACACCAGCAATAGGTGGAGCCTATTCAAAGGATGGATATTATTAGGAGGTCATGATTGATAAAGGCCAATGGAGGGAATTAGGCTGGGGCACCGAGGTTACAGCCATACTCTTCACGAGAAGTGCCATGGGATTTTTCATGACCACAGAGAGTCAAGACCTCGGTTTAACATCTCATCCGAAGGACGGTGTTTGTTACAGTATAGTGTCCCCGTCACTATAGTGGGGCATTCGGACCCACACATGGATGAGCAGCACCAAGACTGGTTGAACCAAGAACCAAGACTGGTTGAGCAATGAAACTAGCAGGGTTTAGACTGGTCAGTACCTGGATTGGAGACCTTCTGAGAAAACCCAGTTCCTGCTGGAAGAGGTGTTAGTAGAGGCCAGTAGGGGCCTACTAACACCTCTTCCAGCAGGAACTGGGTTTTCTCAGGAGGTCTCCAATCCAGGTACTGACCAGTCTAAACCCTGCTAGTTTCATTGCTCAACCAGTCTTGGGCTACAGGGTGACAAAAGTGACCAAGCATGTGCATGTGGCATGGTTGTTGGTGCCAGACAGGCTGGTAGGAGTATTTCAGGAATTGCTGATCCACTGGGATTTTCTCACACAACCATTTCTAGGGTTTCCAGAGAATGGTCCTGGAAAGAGAAAATATCCAGTGAGCGGCAATCCTGTGGGCAAAGTTGCCTTGAAGCTAGAGGAGAATGGCCAGACTGGTTCCAGCTGATATGAAGGCAACAGTAACACAAATAAGCACTCGTTACAACCGAGGTGCAGAAGAGCATCTCAAAAAACTTCAAACCTTTTCTAGCAGATGAGCCGCAGCAGCAGAAGACACACCATTGACACTCCTGTCAGGAAAGAACAGGAAACTGGAGCTACAATTCACACGGGATCACCAAAATTGGACAAAAGATTGGAAAAAACTTTACCTGGTCTGATGAGTCTGGATTTCTGCGGCAACATCAAGATGTTCGGGTCAGAATTTGGTGCCTTGCATCAATGGTTCAGGCTGATGGTGGTGTAACGGTGTGTACCAAGATTATTTTCGACATAGACATCATGACTTTTGCATAAACATGTTATCTATACGCATTTTGAGCTACCCGCGTGTGTCTACGCCGTTAAATGTCCGAGTGATTCCGCGTGTATGTACACACCGTTAAATGTTAGCGCGAAACGAAGCAAAATGTAGATCTACATCTTTTTTTCTGGGGAGCGATATTTTATATTTTTCGACAGACTGATCTCATGAAGTAGCGCGTGTATGACACGCCAATTCGTATTTCCATTTTTGGCGTGCTATTAAGACGCATAATCGCCTTTCAGCGTGTTTATGAATGCCATTGACTTAACGTTATATAAATATATGACTTACCTCAACCCCGTCCCTAAACCTAACCGTCACTGGGGTTAATGGCATTTATGACTGTTCCCTTACCATCCTAGGTAAAAAAAAAGATATGACTTACCTCAACCCCATCCCTAAACTTAACCGTCACTGGGGTTAATGGCATTTATGACTGGAGATTTGACTCGAAAGTGGCGTATATGTTTGTGCAAAAGTCATGATGTCATGTTGTTTTTCTATATATTTTTCCTAGGATGGTAGGGAAAGACTCATAAATAGTATTAACCCCAGTGACGGGGTTGGGGTAGGTCATATTTATACAGTAGCTAATGTAACGTTAAGTCAACGGCGTTCATAAACGCGCTGAAAAGCGATTATGCATGTTGATAGCACGCCAAAAATGGAAATACAAATTGGCGTGTCATACATACGCCATTTCATGAGATCAGTCTGTATTGGCACACTTTTCTTGATACCAACTAAGCATCATTTAAATTCCACAGTCTACCTGAGCATTGTTGCTCATCAAGTCAATCCCATTAATGACCAGTGTTCATCTTTTGATGGCTACTTCCAGCAGGATAACACACCATGTCACAAAGCGCAAATCATCTCAAACCGGTGTCTTGATCATGACAATAAGTTCAATAAACTCAAATGGCCTCCAGTCACCAGATCTTAACCCAATAATAGAGCATCTTTGGTAGGGTTGGGTTTTATCCGATACCAGAACCTACTCTGTATTTTTAATTGGTTCCGGTGCCTCAATGGTTCTTGAAACGATACTTAAGAAAACGAAACCGCACACACTTTGTCGAAAAATAATACCCCTATATTTACAGGGCCAAAATGGACACAATATTAACTTATATCTTTAATGCCAAACTCCTCGCGCTGCCGACAAGCTTCCTCTTTTCGGGCAGAGAAATCTGAGGAGCACATGATGCGCGCACTAATATAATATGATGACGTGAGCTTCAAGGCGGCGCAAATTGTCATTCTAAATGGGCTTCAAGTTCAGACAATCGTTCTGACACGTAATTTTACACGTGAAATGCAGCCAAACCTTGGAGCGTTTTGTCTTCGGCATCTTTACTAATCCACTCGCCATCAGACGTTCCGGGAGTCTCCCGCATATTGATAATGGCTCCCTGATGATGCCTGCAAATTAGTGAACATCTCCCGGAATCTGGAGTGAGCGAGCAATAGCGCGCATGTGAGGCAGACTGTGCTCCAAACCGTATAGTGCGCGCACATCAGAGAGCAAGAGACTTTGCGTGTGTGCGCCTCACAACACTGAGACTCAGGCACCGAAATCACGCACTGAAATTTTCGTTCTTTTTCGATCTGGTTACTTCCGTTTACGTCAGAACCGGTTCCCTATAGAGAGCCTAAGTCCCGCCCCTCCGCTTCCGGCTCATGGGACCTTATTTCGGAAAAAATATGAATGGTAGTCAATGGCGAGAGACAACTTATCTTTTTATTCCGTCTGAACTGTGCCCTGAATTACACATATGATGTTTGTCAATTTAAATTCTGAAAGTCAAAAACGTCGCAGTTTGTCATAAAACAGAAGAGTAACTTTTAGTTTTAAGTGAAAATCGCTCTGTGAACTACATCTCCCAGGAAGCGAAACAACGAGTGAGATCCGCTGCTCGTGTGTGAGCAGTCTGGTACAAAACACTCGTAACGTTACGATTATAACGCAAGACTATAGAAACAATGACAGACGTTAGCCTCAGTAAAGTTAGCTACATTCATTGAGAGAAAATGTGCGCCTTTTGGGGTTTGTAGTCTTTGTAATTACGTATTTTCACGGTTTTACATCAAACTACGACTTTCTTTACTTTAAAATGTATTTTTTAAATTGACAAACATCATATGTGTAATTCAGGGCATAATTCAAACAAGATCAAAATATTTGTTGTCTCTCGCCATTGACTACCATTCAATATTTTTCCGAAATAAGGTCCCATGGTGGTCGACCGGAAGGGGAGGGACTTAGGCTCTCTATTGGCACTGAGTTTCTGTACCCAACCCTATTCTTTGGGATGTGGAGGAACAGGAGATTCACATCAGAAGTGCAGCGACTGCGTGATGCTATTGTCACAGAGGATCTCTGAGGACTATTTTCAGTACCTTGTTGTATCTGTGCCATGAAGAATTAAGGCATTCTGAAGACAAAAGGGGGTCCCGACCTAGGACTAGAAAGATGCACCCAATAAAGTGGCCTGTGAGTGTATATGCTTCCAACAGTGGGCTGAACCGCAGGCATCTTTTCTGATTAGGACACTTGTGGTTTTCACATCCTCATGTTAACCAAATCTAAAGAGTATGAACATCGAATTAGTGATCGCAAGGCAGAACCATATTGCAATTTCCCATTACGGTTTCTTCTCCAGTTTAAAAATTCCAGTTTAAACTTTTACACACATTTACAGCTTTTTTTCTCTCTGATAAATGACTTCATCCTCAGTTTGAAAACCTCTCTTACATTTACAATGTTAGATGTTTAAAATTGTCAGGTGTTTGCTAGATCACCGCAGAACAAGAAGATCACATACAGTATTTGTGAAGACTTTTTCTATAAAACAGGACTTTACTCAAGGAATCCAAACGAAATGATTTCCAGAATGTTCTAAAACAACAGCCGCTGTTGTACATAAGAAACTTTCACTAATGTGTCTTTTTTACAGAAATTGTGATGCCTTACACCTGTGAATTTGTCCTTGGGATGTGGCATTTTCTTTTTCCCTTCAGCTGATCTTGATGTCTTTCTTTGCCTATTGAAACTTGAGCTTCATATTGTTGCGCGTGTTGTCCTGTTCTACAGAGGCCGAGACCAGACCACCATTCCAGGCCTGACGAGTTAATCACAGATGATCTCCACATTATGATACTGTCACTGAGGTAAGATCAGATCTCATATCACCCTGTTGCTTCCAATGTAAGTTCAAGGTTAGTTTGAGCAAACTCAAGGAGGTGGATTGGTTTTTAGCGGGTTTCATTGCTATGGAAATTTGTGCTACATGGATTTATTCTGGATTAGACCAATAAGATGTGAGTTAAGATGCAATAAAGCAATTTATTTATTATTTATATAATTATAATGATGCATAATTCGCATAATACATTCATATAACTTGTATATTAAAGGGTTAGTTCCCCCAAAAATGAAAATTCTGTCAGTATTTACTCACCCTCATGTTGTTCCAACCCCGTAAGACCTTCGTTCATCTTCGGAACACAAATTAAGATATTTAAGATATTAAGATCGCTCCTGCATACTAGTCCATAGGCTGCTTGAGGGAGTGACTCTTGCTGGCATCGAAAAGTCATTAAAGACATCGTTAAAATAGTCCAAGTGACTACAGGGGCTCAATTTTAACTTTATCAAACGACGAGAATACTTTTTGTGCGCAAAAACAAACAAAAATAATGACTTTATTTCAACTATTCACTTCCTTCTCTATGGGCCTGTAGTCAGTTAACGTATTGTGATTGCGTAAAGCTACGTCACACGTAGGCTCACTATTGGCCGACGCTGGTCATGTGTGTGCTGCGTGTGACGTACAATAACAGAAGCTTACGCTATTAAACTAGTAACCTGACTCGTGCAGAGGGAGAAATAAACGAATAGTTGAAATAAAGTCGTTATTTTTGTTGTTTTTTTGCGCACAAAAGTGTTCTCGTCGTTTGATAAACTTAAGATTGAGCCCCTGTAGTCACTTGGACTATTTTAACGATGTCTTTAATGACTCTGAGGACAGCAAGTCATTCCCTCAAGAAGCCTATGGACTAGCATGCAGGAGTGATCTTAAAGGAGAACTCCGGCGCAAAATGAACCTTTAGTCTAATTACACATTGTTACCTAGTCAACCGTTATCTGAGATTTGTTTTCATGATTGCCGAATGTAAATAGTTTTATCTCTAAAAACAGTTTAGCCTATAACGCTAGTATAACGCTAGTCTATAGGGCATAGAGTAATGACAAATAAAAATCGCTTGTTATTACCACTAAAAAGGCTCAAAATAGCCCCACAGTAACACGACAGCATAATAAGGGTCCCTACATTCAAACCGAAGCATTGAGAACTTTGTCAGTGTCCATACAGTTTAATAAGAAGATATTTTATACACACAGTCAACTTTGCGAATACAGGAAGAAGCCATCTTTGAAAAATAGTCTCTACCAGTCGATCTACGAACGCCGATCAAAGTGCGCTGGTGAGATGTGAATAAGGTGATAATGTGATCGCGAACAGTAGGCAACATGTACATATTAAAGAGAAGAAAATGGTTCGTGTTTGTGTTTCTTCCGGAAACAATGGACCATATAAGATTCTGCACAGTTCAGCGCACTTGGATCAGCGTTCGTAGATCGACTGGTAGAGACTATATTTTAAAGATGGCTTCTTCCTGTATTCGCGAAGTTGACTGTGTGTATAAAATATCTTCTTATTAAACTGTATGGACACTGACAAAGCTCTCAATGCTTCGTTTTGCATGTAGGGATCCTTATTGTGCTACCGTGTTACTGTGGGGCTATTTTGAGCCTTTTTAGTGGTAATAAAAAGCGATTTTTATTTGTCATTACTCTATGCCCTATATACTAGCGTTATACTAGCATTATAGGCTAAACTGTTTTAATAGATAAAACTATTTAGATTCGGCAATCATGAAAAAAAATCTCTGATAACGGTTGACTAGGTAACAATGTGCAATTAGACCAAAGGTTTATTTTGCGCCGGAGTTGTCCTTCAATATCTTAAATATCTTAATTTGTGTTCCGAAGATGAACGAAGGTCTTACGGGGTTGGAACAACATGAGGGTGAGTAAATACTGACAGAATTTTCATTTTTGGGTGAACTAACACTTTAATTGACAATATTAAACTTTGTTTTATATATATATATATATATATATATATATATATAAAGCTGTTAAACAGATTAGTCAACTCTGAAACTCAACTAGCTTTGGTTAACAGGCCACTGACATTAGCGACGTCCACTTGTGATTCGATCGACCATAACGCATCTTAATACCAGGTGTAAACAGGGCCTAAAACTACGTAATTTTAACATTTTTAATGGATATTAGATTCCTTGACTTTTATAAGCAAAGCTTTGTATATATTGTGTGGGTTTCATAATGCATATAATGATGAAAGTACATCCTACATCATTTATGTAGATAAACATCTTTTTATCAATTGCAAAATAACCTGTTTCTCTTTTAACAGAAGTGGGACGTGTCATGCTGTCTTCCAATGGTGCTTGTCCAGCCATTAAAAGACGTTTAAAAAGACTTCCCATGATCCCACAACTCATGAAGATTGTAGAATGAGTGGCCAAACATCCTGAGCTGATGGATAGCCAAGTTGAGTTGCTATTAACATGTTATAAGTCGTTCTCATGAGAACGTTAAGAAACGCAAATGGATTTCAGGTAGAGTGTTTTCACAAGGCAGAAATGATTAAGAGTTTCCTCACAATGAGGAAATTGTTTTTGTCTGATCATGAAAAATACACGGTTAAAATGTTCTCATAGTTTGGAACATAATTGTTTTGATGTGTAATAACTATAAATGGTCTTACATGCATAGTGAATACATTTTCTTTTTTGTCTTTTAGAATGGTTGTCTTGAGAAAAAGAGAACTTTGTTGCAAACATTCTTTGATTGAATGTTAAATAGCACCAAACATAAAATAAAGAGTGCTGCAAAAAATTACACATTTTTCATCTTCCATCCATCCATCTATATATATGAAGAGTTCAGATGCAAAAGCCATTTGAAATTTTCTTCTTTAATGATGATGATTATCAAACTTGTATATTTAAGTTCAGTAATTAAATAACAATTAATAAGTAATTTTCATTGCCATTTAAGTGAAATCACTGAAATTAAATATATAAGCAAGATAAAAATCATCATTAAAGAAGAAAATTTCAAATGGCATTTAGAGGCTTTTGCATCTGAACTCTTCATATATATATATATATCCATTGTAATTGTAATGTCAAACATTAAAGAAGAGGGTATCCCTGAAATGTGGTTCTCATAACTCTATTGTACAATTGTGTTTTTAATGTTTTTGTTTTTACATGACACAATTGTGCTGGTTTATATCTATATAAAATCTCACTGTATAAATTTGTTGGAAGAAAACGGACACCTTTATTTAGCTGGACAGATCATGCCTACACCAGTACCTTGTTTAGTTTGATACAAATCTTCACTGTGTTTATAGAAATAAATCTCATTTGCATATTGCTCATAGATACATATTTGGTCAGATATCACAATTACAGACTGTGCTTTGTAGACTGATCTTATTGCATCATTTGCTAAATTATAATGTTACAAAATAAGGGAAAATAACAATATCACAAGAATGACTAAATTATATTATTAAAATCATTATTCTTTTATTAAACATTTTCCATTCAAAAGTCATAATTTAGTCGTCATTACTTACCAGAGTTATTGTATTTACTGTAGCTTTCGTAAATACTTTTTGCAAGCAGTTAAACTCACAGTGAAAAACAAAACTCAAAATAGAGTAAAGTGCTGAACAATATCAGTATTTACATCTGCAAGTCAGAGAGGAGCTTTCCTTCAATGCGAGACTGATTTAAACGTTAGGAAAAGACACACTTGTTGAACTTCTCTACAGGAGGATGTATTTATGGATTACTGATCACATCTCATACCAAAATATTACATTGAGTAAATTATAATAAGAGGCAGATTAGAGGCAATTACACTGTGAAGAACAGTAATTAAAGATCAATGAGATGATTCAACGCACCAGAAACTCAAATAAAAAAAAAATGAAACGGCAACTAAAAAGAAGCTCTTAAAGAGAACAAAAAAAAAAAAACAGAATAAGAATAAAAAAAAGTATTAAGTGAAAGTCAGTGCTGGTTATGTAAGAGCTGGCAGCCTTCCCTCATGAAACTAAAGTGTGTGTGTGTGTGTGTGTTTATTTGAGCATGCTCTGTAGCATGGCAGTGGCGTATGTGGGTCGGGCCTGCCTGCTCTCGATGGCGCTTCTGAGGTACTGGACGCCTCCGCAGCGCTCCCAGATTTCCTCAAACTGGCGGGGCAGAATCTCAGCGCCTCGCTTCCGTGTCAAACCGGTCTCCTCCAGACTCAACTCACACATCTCCATATCGTCCTTACCTATCAACACACAGACAGACACTGCGCTTGGAACTGAACAAGGAATGAAGCGATGTACAACTTTTGCTCGATACAGAGAAAATACATCCTTTTTTTGGCAAATATGTGCGATTTTTTCGCCACAAGAGGGCGCAGTTTCCAACAATAACAAAGGCGTAGGTTGATGACGCAGTGATTAGCTGAATGATGGGACTTGCTGTCAAGCTGATGGATCTAATAATGTTTATGGATGAGTTGTTTTTTAACATTACAGTTGTATGAAGCAGAGCGCGATTGCTAAAGAGAGATAAATCACACGCGAGTCCCGCGGATATAAAGGACCAAACTGCCCACGAGTGCTGGATTACTCACACAGGTCAGTTCGAATGAAACTTGTGAGGTAACGCAGCGCTGCTTCACTTGGTCTAACGTTACACTATCACACTAAACTGCATTTAAATGCGTGTTGAAAGTTATACTACGTGTTAGTTCGTTTGCTATACGAAACTAGCAGTAAGCTAGATCAACATTATAACCATATTCAAGTCGTGACTCATGTTGCCAGTAGCCAAAACCATGTTCTTACGCAAAATGCATGCAGTTTTGTACGATATTTAGTAAAATAGCACACTGGATATGGATAGCAGTATTTTTGGTTTTATTTTCGAGTTCAATTCTCACAATTAACTAGTTGCTTATTAGCATGCATATTACTAGGATTATGCTACGTTCACACCGGACGCGAATAACGCGTCAAATTCGTGTCTACCGCGTCTAGTTTGACGCTTGACCACTTTGTGTTAATTTGCGCGTCAAAAGCGAAACTGACGCGGGTAAAATAAAAAGTTTGAAGCGAAATTTACGCGCGTCAAAACCGAAACCTGTTGACGGCCATCTTTGTTTATGTTGATCGAGCATTCATCGAGAGATTCACCGCACTGTATTTGCTCTGGAGAGCTACAACAGCGGCGTGGGGATCATCGTCGCCATATTTGTGTCCACCCGCCGTTTAGCTAGTTTCACCATTTGCTCGCACCTGGATGATGGCCGCTGTCAGCGGTACTTCCGTCTGTCCCGCGCCCAGTTTGATGACCTGTTGTCCCGCATCAGAGCGAGGATCACCTTCGCCCTCATCCACCTAATCTAGCTGTCATTTATTTTTGTTTTGATGATAAATAGAGCCAGCTTCCAAAAGTTATTAACCTGTCCTGTGATTTTGTTCTCTCTCACGTCCAGACACGAACTTATGCACATATGTTGATTGTCTTTACATCATAATACTATTTCATATAATCTAGATATGGAATGAATAACATTGGTAACACTTTATTTGAAGGGGTGTGCATAAGACTGACATGACACTGTCATAAACATGAAGGAGTCTTTATGAATGTTTATGACTGTTGTCATTAAGTGTCATTCGGTAAATTATGACACATTTAATGCAAAGTTGACATTGTTTAAAATGTCTTTGTTATGACAACTTGACAATAACCAAGAAATCATAACCTGTCACAAATATGTCATAACTTAAATAATCAAATCGAAATAATCAAATCAAACTTAAAGAAGTTATTTAGCTTTGCGTTAACATTACATTACCCTGCCATATGTGGTTGGTTTTGACTTTGGCCGTCATGACACCATTATAACTGTGTCATGAATATTTTACTTGTCCTCAAGTAAAGTGGAACACATTGTTCTAGTTATAAAGATGTCATTAAGGGTTATTACACTGTCAAATGTTTAACAACAGTGTCATTAATATTTCCCCTTACCTCAAGTAAAGTGGAACACGTTGTACTAGTTATAAAGATGGCAGGTTGACATGTTATGATTTCTTGGTTAATGTCAAGTTGTCATAACAAAGACATTTTAAACAATGTCAACTTTGCATTAAAAGTGTCATAATTTACCGAATGACAAGTCATAAAAACATTCATAAAGACTCCTTCATGTTCACGACAGGTGTTATGTCATGTTTATGACAGTGTTATGTCAGTCTTATGCACACCCCTTCAAATAAAGTGTTACCCTAACATTCAATACAAAATGAACATGTCTCGTATATTGAAATAAAGTTAAGTGATAAAATATTTGCTTTGTTGTGCATAATCCCACCATGCATTTAGTCATATACAAAATAATTTATTGAAGCATCCAGACACTTCACCACGTGAGCAAGCAGCTAGGCTCCTGATTGGTTAACGCGGCGCGAATTCAAATTTCAGATTTTTCAACTCGGGCGGCAGATGCAAATTCGCGTCAAACGCGTGAATGCACAAATGGCACTAACTAAATCATCACGTGCCATTGGCGCGAACTTGACGCGAGAATGAGACGTGCCGCAGGAATTTTTCACGCGCGTAACGCATCTTTGCATTGATTTAACATTGAAATCATTCACGCCTGACGCGATATTCGCGTCCGGTGTGAGCGTACCATTCGAGTTCTAGAACTTAAAAATTGTGCCATTGGCCAATCAGAGACATTTGTTGAGCGCGTCAACACAATGGCCAATCAGAGGTGTTTAAGTCCTGAAGTCGGTACTTTTGACAACACTAACTAGGATATTGGCTGTTTATTAGTACTTATAAAGCACATATTAATGTCGTATCCCTTAATCCACCCAATACCTAAACTGAACAACTACCTTACTAACTTTTATTAAGCAGTAATTACGAGTGAGGCAAAAGTCGTAGTTAATGGTAAATTTGTGTTCCCCATACTAAAGTGTTACTGCATTTTTAGCCATGATGTATGCAAGTAATAAACCCATAAAAATGTATTTACTATCATTACTACTATTTGACTATCAGTATTAGGACACACATACAGTGCTGCAGGCGTGATTTTAGAAACATTGTCTAGTACTGATAAGGTTATCAGAAAGATAACACACTGACACCAGCAGCTTCTCTTAGAAATTACAGGTAGTGAACTGACGAACGAGAGAAATAAAGGTGAGTGAAAGTGAAGGGCACCTGCCACCAGCAGAATGGGGTGTTTATCGGGGTGCAGCTCCATCTGTCTGGCGATCCACGCCCCATCGAAGTGGGCGTACCACCATCCTTTCTTCGTGTTCTGCGGGTCTTTGAAATGGTCTCCGGGTCGGATGAAGGGAATGCGGAAGAAGCGCTGCTGTCTGTTCATGACGATCTCTTGCTGCCGAGGCACTACAGGCACGACGGGGTTTTGCTGGGCTGGAGGATGATGGGAAGACAACACCGTTATAGTGCTAGAAAAACACAATCCAATTCTCCTAACATCTCCTAGCCAGCTGCCACAAGATAAAGCGTCAGTATGAATCTCGGCCACAAGCAGTCAAGCCATGTGCATCAAGACTTTGTCATGTTTTCTATTATGATGCATCTGTTAAGCTCCGCCCAGTGTAATATCATTGGTCCAAAACTCCCAATCCACATGGCTACATATAATAGTATATAAATATGAAATATTCCAAGGCGGTTCACACCGTCAGTCCAAATCTGATTATTCGTGTATCCGAATCTGATTTAAATTATTGATGTCCACACTGTGTATTACATCTGTTCAGATCTGATTTGTGTGTCCCGTCACCGTGCCGCTCTTTCGTTTTTCTGGAATATCTCCATTGGTTTCTATGGCAACTATGGTTGGGTATCGAGAATCGAGTATCGATTGGAATCGGGACAAACTTTTCGTTTTTCCCGGAATCGTTCAAAAGTTAAAATTTCGATTCCTAGTTTCGATATTTACAGTCCGCCGAGCGGACGAAGAAGCTGCTGAACAACACCAATGAATAAGCGTCTACCGGAAGTGTTGGCATAACCACGCGAGTCGAACAGGAGTACCTTACGTCGGCGGTCCAAAGTGTGGCTTCACTTTTCTAAAAATAACGAAATCTCGGCAAAATGCAAAATTTGTGACAAAAGGAGTATTTTTACAGAAGGAGTATTTCCTTCAGAAAGGATTATTTCCTTCAGAAAGGCCGTTGGTCAGCAAGGTTAGCTAAACTTTTTTGACCCTGCCTCTTAAAAGAATCGGAATCGAGAATCGTTAGGAAGCGGAATCGAAACAAGGAATCGGAATCAGAATCGTTCAAATTCAAACGATACCCAACCCTAATGGCAACGCTGTTGTGTTGTGTAGTTATACACCAAAAACAACAGCAGCAACATGGAGGGGTCTGCAATACACTGTAGATGTTGTCTAATTTACAACTTTACTGGCTTTATTCTGTGCTGTCATCTCCACCGGTCTCTGTTATATTGGCATTTTCTAATCTGCGTATCATCAGCATAAAAGTGATAATGGAGGCTAAGTGATCACAACAAATGACCAAGTAGTGACAGATAAACATCAAAGAGCAGAGGGCCCAAGACTGAGCCCTGGGGAACACCAGTGAGAACAGGGCTAATCTCAGACCTGGAACCGCCGCCCATCGTATAATATGAAACCATACCAACAGAGCAAGCTGAACTGACTCATTAACAGAAATGCTATTTTTATGCTGACCTTCGACATGAAGCTTTCAGTTCATTTCATTGGCAGCAATTATAGAAGTTATATTGATTGATAAAAGATTAAATGTTCTTTATCTGAATGAAAGGTAAGGTAAGGTAATACTGGACTCTGCATGCGTGGATCTGATTCAAAGAGCATCATGAATGGTCAGCTAAAAATGAATGGAACGTCAATGGAACAAAAGAAACATCAGACCTGAGTCCAAAATCAGACCTAGCAAATCTATAAGTCAATATATGAAGAGTTCAGATGCAAAAGCCTCTAAATGCCATTTGAAATGTCCTTCTTTAATGATGATTTTTATCAAACTTGTATATTTAAGTGCAGTAATTTCACTTAAATAACAATTAATAGGTAATTATCAATGCCATTTAAGTGAAATCACTGAACTTAAATATACAAGCTTGATAAAAATGATCATTCTAGAAGAAAATTTCAAATGGCACTTTGAGGCTTTTGCATCTGAACTCTTCATATACACATCAATAAAGCCATTCCCTCATATTCACCTAAATTCATATCAATGATTTAATGGGGATAGGTATTTTTTACTTTTTTAAGGCGGTGGGAAATTAATACTAATTTTAGGAAATTTTAGATATTAAAAATGTTTGTTACAAACAAAAAATTCAAATAAAATGTTCTTTTGAACTTTGTATTTATTAAAAGAATCCTTCAAAATATGAAGCAGCACAACCTTTTTCAACATTGATAATATTCAGAAATGTTTCTTGAGCCTCAGATCATCATATCAGAATGATTTCTGTAGGATCATGGGACACTGAAGACTGCTGTACTGAAAATACAGCTTTGATCACAGGAATAAATTACATAAAAACATTACATGAAAACAATACTACTGTTTTTAACTGTATTTTCAATTGAATAAATGGCAGCTTTGGTGACCAGTAGTGTAAACATTTTACAAATAGTTTGGAAAGCAGCAGGGAAAGAGGGATATTTTATTTATAGTAAATATTGTTTTCTAAATAAGTGAGTTAGGCTCTTTTCATTTTATTAGACCTTTTAGTTATGTTAACTTTTTAGTGTTTTGTCCACACTTACCGATGAAGGCTTTGCTTTCAATTATATCAACTATTACAAAAAACAAAAAACACCGACAAAAATTTATTTCTGCCCACAACGTGAAATGAGTTTCCCGCTGGGATTTGTGGGATTTCTCACCGTAGTCTGTGATGGCTTTCGGCGCCCTCTGCTCGTCCTGAGTGTTGCGTTTCTTGTTCTTTGACTTCCACGCGTGATACACCTTCAGTCTGCGGTGAAACTCCTCACGACACGCAGCCAACAACTCGATATCTACACGGAGAAACACATTTACATTATCATAACTCAGAATAAAGTTACTCACCAAAGAAATAAAGCACAGAAACGATTTTTCAGCAGATTATGTAAGAAGAATCTTTTTGACCGATTTTGGAACATTTAATACAAAAGGTAAAATCTTCAGATGTTAAGGTTAATAATCAAGTGAATCAAGCCAATTTATGATATTGAGCAACACAAGATGCCAAAAGATGCTCAGATCAGGTTTTGTTCAGGCCAGATTGAGTGCAAAAGGGGGGCATACCAAAAAGAAATACTCTATTTACTTGACTTGTTACGCTGATAATATGATTTCGAAAGAGAAAATCTGTATGAAATTGGCTAAGAATGCAAACAGAAGCAATTTAATTTATGGTTTGGACCGGTCATAAAATTGTTTTCCATTGAAAAGCAGGAACAAATAAAAGCAAACAAATTCTGTTCAAATTTACTGATAGAAAAACAAAAACAAATAAAAGCTTTCCTACCACAGGATGTATTGATGGCATCCCGTAATTCAGCATATTTCCACTTGCTGAGCTCATATTTCTTGACATCAACTTGGGCATTTGTGGCGGTCACCTGTGGACTTCTGAATCCATGGAAACAACACAAACAAAACCAAATGAGGAGAAATTACTGATGCATTTTACACTAGGCATTTGACAGAAACTAGCTTTAAAGGTGTTTAAAAAAAAAAAAAACTTTTGCTGACAATTTACTCACCCCCATGTCATTCAAGATGTCCATGTCTTTCTTTCTTCAGTCAAAAAGAAAAAGGTTTTTGATGAAAACATTCCATTATATTTTTCTCCATATAATGTACTTCAATGGGAACCAAACGGTTCAAGGTCCAAAAGAGAGTTTCAGTGCAAATTGTTCAAAGGGCTTTAAACGATTCCAGATGATGAATAAGGGTCTTATCAAGCGAAACGATCGCTCATTTAATAAATAAATACAAAAGTTTAAGTTTTATAAGCTCAAATCCTCGCCTTGCTCTTTTCTGTGATGCGCGTTCATGACTCTCCTGTTCGAACTTGTTCATCAAAATGAACAAATCTTTTTTCGAGTCATGACTCGAATCGTCTGGTGTCGTTTAAAGGCCTTTTTAAACTCTCATTTGGACCTTGAACCGTTTGGTTCCCATTGAAGTCCATTATATGAAGAAAAATCCTGGAATGTTTTCATCAAAAACCTTAATTTCATTTCGACTGAACAAAAAAAAGACGTGGACATCTTGGATGACATGGGGGTGAGTAAATTATCAGCAAAAGTTTTTTTTTAAAGTGAACTACTCCTTTAAAGTAGAGTGGAGTTACAGAAGATACATTTACACTACAAACAATAAACACACTTATATGAATAACTAAATTAAATACATGGTAATAAACATTTATTTTGCGACAAAAATGGCTACATTCATTAAATTGTGAGAAGTAAGAGAGATCGGTAGAAGAAGAGAAGAGTTTAAACATCACAACACCAATAACAGGAAGATCAATTTCAGAAAAAAAAAAATTGGCATTATTCAAATTACAAGTAGGAAACCCATTCATTCGTGGACAGAAGAAATAAAACTAGACGTGACCGTGGATTAATTTGTGTGATTGGACTGAAGATTCATTTTAGACTCTTTATCAAGGTCATTTTTTTTTTTTCAGTGGATAAGGTTTAGATTTTCGGTTGTGTATTTCTGTAGTGATAACAAACTCTTCTACCCACCGAGCCAGAAGATCAGACATTTCCTTGGCCATTTCCTCCCTAAAGGACATGATTATTGCACCGTACATATGTTAGTATATGACGTCAGCAATAAAGAATATTCCCTCCATTTGTGCATTTTACCACCAAGATTCCCAGTTGGACCTAATTTAAGCTCATGGTGATGATAATAATAAATTCTAGTTTCATGAAATGTTTTACAAAACTACCAAACTAATCTAATAATTAGCAGTAAACAATCAAGATTTCAATAGGAGACAGTGAAAATGTAACCTACATGGTCAAGCTCTTGAGCTTTTGTGGTGGTGCAACACTGTAAAAACAGACAGGAAGAGCATTACATATGTGACGGAGAGACCAATCAAAGCGTCCGTCGGTTATTCAACAAGACTCATAATCCCACCACCATCAGTGCTTTAGAAGAGTGCTCCAGGTTCAAGACAAGCCAAACGACTATATTTCACTTCATTCTTTTTATTACATCTCAGTGACTTCATATTTTTGTGGAAACCCTGACACGCTTATTTCTCCAGGATTCTCTGATGAATAGACCGTTCAAAAGAACAGCGTTTTGTTTTTAAATAGAAATCTTTATAGTAACTTTCGATGACATGTTTCAGAAACATGTTTCACAGATAACAGAAGAGCATCAAAGTTGATCTATTCTAAATGCTTGTCACGCGTTGGAAATGCGAATAGCGGTCAAATCCAGTTGATCATTGCCAACACATGGCATGGACCGCTTTGTGGCTGCTTTTTTTCCACTTCTTAAGAGTAGTTCACTTTTAAAAACACTTTTGCTGATAATTTACTCACCCCCATGTCATCCAAGATGTCCATGTCTTTCTTTCTTCAGTCGAAAAGAAATTAAGGTTTTTGATGAAAACATTCCAGCATTTTTCTCCATATAATGGACTTCAATGGGAACCAAACGGTTCAAGGTCCAAAACACACTTTCAGTGCAAACTGTTCAAAGGGCTTTAAGCGATTCCAGACGATGAATAAGGGTCTTATCAAGCGAAACGATCGCTCATTTAACCCTTATGCTGCATTAGGGACATTTTTGGTCTTTTGCAGTTTAATTTCTTTGACCATTTTGGCTGTTTTAATGCAAATGGTATGAAATTTGGCAAAATTGTGACTTTTTGGATACATGTAAAAAATGTGATCCCATTTTGCAAAATATGTATAACACACACTGTGTAGATCAAATAGTAACACTCAGCACCATAAAGACCAAAAATGGCCCATTGAAACCCATTAAAACGTTGTTTAAATCTGAGGCTGTCAGTAATACATGAAACATGATTTTTGCACAAACATCCTTTCATTTTGAAGCAAAAGCATTATATTTGCATTATATAGTGTATTCCACCAGATGACGTCACTACATATTTATTCCCTATGGGTGGAAATGCACCTTATTTTAGGCAATAGGCAATGTTTAATAGGTGGCCATTTTTGGTCTCTATAACGCGCTAAGTGGGATTTTTTGCAAAGATAATCCAAATCTAAAGTTTTCTCTTTGCATTTAGTTTATTGAAAATAATTTATTTTTTGTGTTTTTTCCTCTTATACAAATCGATGGTTTCGCAAACAAAACTGGTAATTAAAGGGTTAAAATCCTGAAATTGAATACATTTTTGGTAGTTATGATGAGGACTGATGCTGGTTAAAAGATTTAACTTGGTAAAAGTGGAAAATAATAATAATATATAATATTTTAGGCAATGTTTAATATGTGGCCATTTTTGGCCCTTAATGCACTCAACGGTGTTAAAAATCGAATGCAGCACAAGGGTTAATAAATAACAAAGTTTACGTTTTATAAGCTCAAATGCTCGCCTTGCTCTGTTCTGTGATGCGTGTTCGTGACTCTCCTGTTCGAACTGGTTCATCAAAATGAACAAATATTTTTCTGAGTCATTTGGTTCATTCAACCAATGAAAAGATTTGTTGATTTTGATGAACCAGTTCGAACAAGAGAGCATCGCAGTACAGAGCAAGGCGAGAATTTAAGCTTATAAAACTTAAACTTTGTTATTTATTTATTAAATGAGCGATCGTTTTGCTTGATAAGACCCTTATTCATCGTCTGGCATCGTTTAAAGCCCTTTGAACAGTTTTCAGTTTGCACTGAAAGTGTGTTTTGGACCTTGAACCGTTTGGTTCCCAATGAAGTCCATTATATAGAGAAAATCTTGGAATGTTTTCATCAAAAACCTTAATTTCTTTTCGACTGAAGAAAGAAAGACATGGACATCTTGGATGACACGGGGGTGAGTAAATTATCAGCATTAAATAAGTAATTAAGTTTTTTTTAAAAAGTGAACTACTCCTTTAATAACTTTTTATACGTTCAACATGGATTTAGCAAGTTATTTCTAGTTATATCTAATTTTCCTGAGCATATGTGCACACGTCACAACTTAAAAACTCCACCAAATGAGGAGGCGGATCTGGCTTGTTCCGGCACAAACTGATCCCTGCCCCGCTGACTTCCATTATAAGAGCATTACACTAAGCTAAACTTGCATTGAACCCGGAACAATCCTTTAACCTGTAGCTGTATGATTGACTGTGTTTGTAGGAAAATACTCGGTAACACTTTATTTGAAGGGGTGTGCATAAGACTGACATGACACCTGTCATGAACATGAAGGAGTCTTTATGAATGTTTATGACTGTTGTCATTAAGTGTCATTCGGTAAATTATGACACTTTTAATGCAAAGTTGACATTGTTTCAAATGTCTTTGTTATGACAACTTGACATTAACAAAGACAAAAAATGTCTTGATTATGACAACTTGACATTAACCAAGAAATCATAACCTGTCAACCTGACTTCTTTATAATTAGTCCAACGTGTTCCACTTTACTTGAGGTAAGGGGAAATATTAATGCCACTGTTGTTTGACAGCATTTGACAGTGTAATAACCCTTAATGACATCTTTATAACTAGTACAATGTGTTCCACTTTACTTGAGGACAAGTCAAATATTCATGACAGCATTATGGTGTCATGACGGCCAAAGTCAAAACCAACCATAACATATGACAGGGTAATGTAATGTTAACACAAAGCTAAATAACTTCTTTAAGTTTGATAATTAGACCTGTTATGACATGATTTCTTGGTTAATGTCAAGTTGTCATAACAAAGACATTTGAAACAATGTCAACTTTGCATTAGAAGTGTCATAATTTACCGAATGACACTTAATGACAACAGTCATAAACATTCATAAAGACTCCTTCATGTTCATGGCAGGTGTTATGTCATGTTTATGACAGTGTCATGTCAGTCTCATGCACACCCATTCAAATAAAGTGTTACCAAATACTCTCTAATGTTTAAAAGCATGTGTAAAGTACATGTACTGTAGGGAGTTTGAATATGTGTGAATGAGTGTGAGGTAAGCTCGTCCTGTGGGGTGTGTTTAGGGTAAAGGCCCGTTCTGGACAGCTGGCGGCGGCTTCACACCTGCGCGATGCGGCTTCCACAGGCGTCTCCTCTGGGATGAGCTCGGCCTCGCTCTGAGCGATCCGCAGGGCCAGCTCTCTGTCCCGCCGCTCTTGCTCCAGCACCGCCTGTCGGGACGTCTCCTGCTCCCTCTCGGCCTCCAGCTGCAGGTCCATCTCCTCCTGAGGAACACAAGTCACACCAACATAATATTCAGCACTCAAATCATGCGTAGCTCAAGTCAAATATATTTATATAGCTCTGGTAGAGTCATTTAATCTGAATATCCCCAACTGAGCAAGCCAAAGGCAACAGTGGCAAGGAACCGAAAAACTCCATCAAGTGACCCGATGGAGAAAAAAAAAACATTGGGAGAACCCAGGCTCAGTCGGGGTATGGCAGGCCGTTTTAGCTTTTATTCATTTCCAGGATATGAATTCTTGATATCAACAATTGTATTTTCACTAGTGAAATGTCACCATAGGCTGCCATTCAAAACCAATTGTTGTCAAGAATTGATTTCTTACCAGCTGAAATTCCATTTCACATATGAGAAATACAATTATTACTAGTAAAAACCTTTATTTTTGATATCAAGAATTCAATTGTTACTAGTTGAAATGTTATTCTTGATATCCACAATTGAAATGCTACTAGTAACAATGTTCATTTCTGATATCAATAATTCAATTTTCACTAGTGACAATGCTCATTTCTGATATCATGAACGTGATTGTTACTAGTAAGAAAGCCATTTTAGATATCTGAAATAATATTGATATCAGAAATACATTTTGAGATATCAAAAATGATCATTTTTACTAGTAACAATTGAATTGTTGATATCAAGAATAGACATTTTAACTAGTGACAATTTAATTGCGTAAATAAATGCGTCTTTAGTCTAGTTTTAAACTGGGAGAGCGAGTCTGAGCAACGGACAATATCAGGAAGGCTATTCCAGAGCTTCGGAGCTAAATGTGAAAATGCAGGCAGGTTGCAATCTAATATAACACCCAGGTCTTAACAGGACATCCTAATATTATGTGATTTGTCAGCTCAGACAGACTACCCTGGTACACACAGTGCTGCGCAACTACACATTACACAACTACACTCAAACATCCGGTCAGATTTGGGTATTAGCAAAGGTGTTAATCAGCACCAAACACAAGAGTAGACTCGGGAGAGCCGGTTCGGGATCCGTCCTCTGCTATACAGTGTTGGAGTGATGATGTATTTTTGTAGGCCAAAACCAATAAATGAGTTCTCACTTCCTGTTCCATCGTCCAAAAAACATTGTTTTTTTAAATGGGTTTTTGGTTAAAAGCCTTAAAAAAAGGCACTGAACACAAGCTTAATATATTTTGTGAATGAATTAATGGCTTGCTCGAACTTGCTCTCACCCCCTGCTGGTGAGGTCGTCTAACAGCAAATGGAGATTATGCTCTGTAATCTACTGCTTTTCCTGCAGTTCCTGGATGTCAACATTGAATTTACTGTCATATTTGAACCACTGAACTTGTGGAAGTGAAATAAAATGGACCGAATATTGTCTGTTGAATATTATAGGTTGTGTTTTTGATCCGTTTGAATATTTTGGAAGTGAAATATGAAAGGGAAACAGTATAATTGTCTAAATGAGAGCATAAATTACCAATAAATTAATTATGTTAAATTATGTTATGTTTCAAAACATTTGTCATTATTTTACTTCCGTATTTTCACAAAAACCGTTAAAAGTATTTTTGCTGACGAGTAAATGTGAATTTCTTGGTAACATTTGTAAATGAACATTGTTTATTTTGATACTTTCAATGAACATGGTTGATTTACAATTACTACCGACACTGTGACAATACAAAGTTAATTATTTTATTTAAATAATATATATAATTATATACAAAATTATTATTATTATTAATACAAAGCAGGTTGAAAATCAAGGAAGTTACACTTTAAAGGTGCAATCAGTGATTTGAGAAATCCTAACTTTAGCATGATAGCATTGAAATCGCTTTCCAAAGCCTCGCCTCCTCCAAAACACCAGAAACAACATTTTTAGATTACATTATGTGTCATTCACCAGTGAGCAAACTTTACAGAAGCGCCGATGACGTATGATCTCTGTGTGGACAGTGGTGTGCAAACAAACATGGACTGACAGGGAACACGTCATTTCATTCAGACCAAATGACAACCACTAATCTATATATCGTCATTAGACAGATCAGTGATTCAAATGAAACATATGTGTGAGCTATTTCACAATAAACAAATTGTAGCCAACACACTTTGTGCAATTAAATTGTTTTAAACTGAATGTTAAAATCAGTGGCGGCTGGTGAAAATTATTGTAGGGGGGGGGCTGAATAAGAGGGGGGTCTGGGGATTCCCCCCCAGAAAATTTTGAATTTAGTAGATGTGATTTCCTGCATTCTGGTGCATTTTAGGCCTTAGGCCATGCCCTTACCTATACCAATAAAATAACTTAAACCAGTCAATACCAATGGTCAAATAATACAATAATAATAATTTGTTTGACAGTTAATGATAATGAACAAGTTGCATGTTTATTATGCTCTGTGTGCTGACAGAAAAAGTGCAAACGCATAATATTGATAAATTATAATATAGGTAATACAAAAAATAATAGGTAATACAACAATCTAGTTTAATCAATCCCCAGCTGTAGACATATGTTTGACAAATTGACAATTGGATAATGGATAACAATGTGTTGATACTAGAGAAAGAGAGAGAGAAAAGGCTCTGAAAAAGAGGGTGGGACAACATTCTTGAGGGTAACACCCAAGTATGAGAAGAAAGTTGATTTTAACTAGTATGAAACAGTAATCTAGCTCAGAACTTAAAAACATCAAAAACAAAGCAAACACACAGGTATTAATATTCCTATAACTATTTTAATATCAAATGTGTGTGAAACAGTGTTTATGTGTGTGTGAGTGAGTGAGTGAGTGACAGAGACAGACAGGTCAATTCCCACGACTAACTTTACATTATTTCCACTCGACGTCACTGGCGCTGCCATTCTGCTCTCATCTGAGGTAAAAAAATGTCCCGTGGTGCGCGTGCACGGTGCACTCCCCTAATCTGATACTGTGGGCGATATTTTCAGCGCCCCCAAACCATAAAATTTGACGGCGCTGATTGGCAAAATATAAACTTTTTTGCATAGCAACCGGGGAACCATTGGCTTAAATTCCAGCACTGTGGGGCTGAGCGAACTGGCGCCCTGAGAAGACAGCCTATTGGCTATACTACTACACCAACATGATAAACGTAACGAAAGTGAATGCAAATATCATTCTGGTGAGTTCAAAACACTTTTCAAAGTAAAACCATTATTATCATATAATTAACACAGATTATTTTTCAAAATTATAAATTATAATATATATTAAAAAAACAGACAGACAGGTCGGAGGGAGGGCGGCGCCCCAGCGCCCTCTATGGGCGAGCCGCCCCTGGTTAAAATTTAATTTCTATTCTATAACTAATTTTAATATAAATCATACTACACTGTCAGAATAAAAAGGTCACATTTAATTGGTGCAACAGCCTGTCACTGGCAGTGGAAATGGACATTACAGTGATCACAGTTCAAATAGGCCAATAATATTTTATATAATACACAATTATATATTTATAATAATTCATTTTATATATTTATTAATATATTTATTTTTATTTCATTCCAATTAAGGCATATTGAATGTTAAAATGCCTTTAAAATATAACGTTTAATTGGTATCATTACCCATTTTAATCTTAGTAATTCAATAATAGGTGGTTTGCAGTCATGTGGTTGTGTTGACGCGCGGAATGCAGATGGAGGGCAAGGAGTGAAGAGCGCAATGGACGAGATGGAGGAAAATCCGTACTGTACTACTTTAGACGCTATTACAAGAGAAATATATGTTGGACGTGATCCTTACGTTATGAAGAGGACCGATTTCCAACTGAATTGAGAGATTTGCCTGTAGATATCAGCAACTAACTCGTCTTACAGACATACTTTGACTTTACTAAGTTTGGAAACTGGTACGTTACACAAACAGCCACATAAGGCATTTTTTCTGGTGTTTTTCTGTCAATTTCTTGTATTTTCCCCCCTTATGAACAACAACTTTGGGCACACGATAAAAACTCCTCGTGGTTTGATCGATTTGAGCAACCATACGACGCAAAACATAGGCATTTTGAGTGTGTTATAGTGCTTCCTAAATATAGAAAATCACTTCCTGCCCTCCATCTGCATTTCACGCCATGGCAACGCAGTGGCGTGACGTCACGTGAAAACAAGCTATTTAAGAAATTTTCAAATTTAAAAAGGTCAGTTTAGAGGTATTGTTATCAACGATACTGGCCTTGAAAGTATCGGTATCGTATTGAAAAAAAAAAATGGTATCACCCATCACTAACAGGAAGCAAACAGTGGAGTAAAAACGCTGAGCTCACCTGCAGTCTCCTCTCCTCCTCCTCTCTTTTCTTACGCTCCTCCTCTTCCTGTTTTCTCTTCTGCTCCATCTCCGCTTTCCTAAAACAGACCGACACATGCAAGCTTCAGCTGAGCTGGAGACAAGATTACTTTTAAACGATGGAGCCGATCCATCCTTCAGTATTGAGACGGAAAAGAAATTATAGGAAAAGACTCTGTCCATCTTAGGGTTTAAGTGGACTAAATGATTGGAGAAGTGATTGGAAGATCGTGTAATGAGATTTTGAGTGGAAATTACGAGGTCAAAACTACTTAAAAAATGAAAAGTATAGATTAAAATGTCGCTATAAAATCGATAGTGTGAAATTTCATTAAGACAACTTCTGTTAAAATCTGTTCCCCCTTTACTTTGGCTCTGTTCTTCAGCTATCAGGTGACTTCAGAAAGTAGCACGGAGCTTTTATGATAGTTTATGGTCTTCATTCGCTTTTATTATAGAGCAAATACCTAGTAAATGCTTTTAAAAAAAATCACCTTTTCTGTTTCACAGATTTGGACCGTGATGAAGGAGAATAAATGACGTGTCTACTCACAGGCGTCGATCGTCTTCCTCTTGTTTGCGCTTCTGTTCCTCTTCATCACGCCTCTTCCTCTCTCTCTCCATCTCCTCTTGGATGCGTCTCAGGCGCTCCATCTCCTCCTCCTCCTGCTTCTTCTTCTGCATGGTGCTGAGCAGCTGCTGCGAGCGAGTGACCAGAGCCTGGTGCTCGTGATCGATGTCCACGCGGCCCATTACGGTGCTCTACGGTGACACACACACTTCACTATCTAAATGGGTTTCAGGGAATTCCAGCTGCTCAAGATAGACACACACACACCTTTATCTTGAGAATGTGGGCGTTGATGGAGGAATCTAGTTCCTGCATGTGTTTGCTCATTTCCTGTTTCCCCTCCTTGAGTCCGGACACCACCTGATTCAACTTCTCCATACTCTTCTTCAGGTTACGAGCCTTCACCAGCCCGTCGATCCTGACACACACAGACACACACTCTTACATCAATGCTGCCGTGTGTAATTTCACGCCCATACCATTATTTCACCAGCTCTACAGTGTGAAATTATTCCAAATACACCACCGTTCAAAAGTTTGGGTTCAGATAGACTTTTTCCAAGGCTGCATTTATTTGAAATCAAAAAACACAAAACTGTAATAGTGTGAAATAATTACAATGTAAAACAACTGTTTTCTATGTAAATATATAACAAATTATAATATGTTCCTATGATCAAGTAAACTGTAAAAACTGTACCAATTGTGAAACAGTTCAGAAATCATTCTAATATGATGATCTCAAGAAACATTTATGATTATTATCAATGTTTAAAAACAGTTTTTCTGCTGCATATTTCTTTCAGGATTCCTTGATGAACAGAAAGAGTATTAAATCAAAAGAACAGCATTTATTTGAAATGGTAATTATAAATGTCTTTACTGTCAAGATATATGCAAGGGATGTATAAATCACGTACATATGTCATATGTCTATATATATATATATATATATATATACACTGTATATATATATATATATATATATGCATGTATGTATGCATGTATGTATATATATATATAGAAAATATATATATATATATATATATATACACACACATACATATGTGTGTGTGTGTGTGTGTGTGTGTGTGTGTGTGTGTGTGTGTGTATATATATTTAAAAGAATGGAAAAAAAAATCTGACCCCAATGTTTTGAACAGTAGTGTATTATTATATTAATATAATATTGTATTACATAATACAATATTATATATATATATATATATATATATATATATATATATATAATATTGTATTATACTGTATATAAAATGTATTTACTGTCACTTTTGATTAATTAAATTTTTAAGATACATGTCAGGGATATATAAATCACATACATAATACATATACATACATACACATATATATACATATATAATATGTATAGGTATACATATATATAATAGAATATATATATATATACAGTATATATATATATATATATATAACATGAAGCAAACTGCACCCACATGTACATTAAAGGGATACTCCACTTTTTTTGGAAATAGGCTCATTTTACCACTCCCCCAGAGTTAAACAATTGAGTTTTACCGTTTTCAAATCCATTCAGCCGATTTTCTGATATTTAAAAGAATAACAGTAACCAGACAGTTTCTGGACTCATTGACTTCCATAGTAGGAAAAAAAATATACTATGGAAGTCAATGAGACCAGAAACTGTCTGGTTACTGATATTCTTCTAAATATCAAAAAAATCGGATGAATTGATTCGAAAACGGTAAAACCCAACCCAACATGAAATAAACAAATATATGAAATGCATTGTATTTAACTTTACATGGACAGGTTAAATGATTCTATCCAAGTAATCTAATGGCAATATACCTTAGTGTTAGTCCTATGATAACAGTTTAAATGTTGGTCTCACTTTACAATAAGGTCTCACTTGTTAACTTTAGTTAATACATTAGTTAACATGAACAACAAGCAGTGTATTTTTACAGCATTTATTAACATTCGTGTTCGTTCAGAGTGCATTAACTTACGGGTTAAAAAATGGGTCACTTTAGATTAGGGTCCAATTCTCACTATTAACTACAACTTTTGCCTCAAACTCCTAATTACTGCTTATTAATAGTTAGTAAGTTTAGGTATTGCTGTAGAATATGCTCATGCAGGATAAGGCATTAATATGTGCTTTAAGAGTACTAATATCGTAGTAATAAGCATGCTAATAAGTAAAGCAACTAGTTAATAGTGAGAATTGGACCCTGAACTAAAGTGTAACTAAAACCTGTATCAGTAAATGTAGAAATTAAAGGGGTGGTTCAGGATTCTGGACATCGGGCTTCATTTCTAAGTTAGCCGGGGTGTTTTCTTACATTGTTCTCTCAACAGACATTTGCATCGAGAGTCTGGCGTTATAACTGATTTGCACATGGTGTACTGTGGAGTGGGTAAAACTGTTAGCAGTCGCGCTAGCTTAGCATTGGCGAACTTTTTTTCTGTCTCCACTGATAAATAACACCCAGGCTCGACGTCCAAAGTCCTGAACCACCCCTTTAACATTAACTGAGATGAATAAATGCTGTAGTAGTACTGATTAGTGTTGGTTCACGTTAACTAATTAAAGATTTAGTAAAGTGTTAATCTTCATTAACACTAAATGTGGGCATCTACAGTAGACTTCTCTTGTAAACGCATCAGTGTAAACATGAGCTGAAGTGAATAAAGCCTGTCTATAGAGGAGAGGAGGTGCCGCCCACCGTGGTTTGTGTTTCCTCCGGCACAGCCACATGCGAACCGTCTTCTGCATCTGGATACACGCCGTGGCTCGGTACAGCATCTTGTTCTTCACTGACAGAGCAACAATGAACAACTGAGGGTTAGTCCGTGAATTATTCTTCTATTAGTTCTGTAATTATGTATTGTTGTTAATTTCTGTATTTATTTTTTCATTCATAGTATTCATATTTAAAAGCAGCCAACAAGTGAACACCACACTAGGGGACCGCTTCAATCGTGTTTAAAATCATCCCAGTCAAATGAAGGTCCAAAGTGTGCAGAGACTAAATCTAAACAAAGGATGGACATTTTCCCCTTCTTTTTAATTTCCAGAGATTTGCCGTCCTCTGTAGGAGTCTATAAACGTCAAGTCGCTTGTTACGTACGTTTAATGACGGATAGGGCGCACCACTGCACCTTCTTCCAGCGGCTGCAGATCAGCCATTTATTCACACGCTTCACCAGTTCGGCCAGATGATCCGGATCGGACTTCATGATCTGATCAAACTCTGCAAACTGACACAAGAGCAACATCAGTCAGTCACTCGTCTGCAAGAGCTTTATGGGGGATATTCATGGGCACGGGATCACAATCAAGCATTCCTAACTTACAAGCAGGAAAAAAAGGATATTCACGACACATAAAGACATAACAGGATTCAATCAATCAGAGTCGTTCCATATTCATAGAAAAAAATAAATGTCAGAAAGGATATCGTGCTATTGAGATATAAACTTGTGCTATTAACATTCATCTGATGAAGATGTGCGGCGCACAATGGTGTTAGACTTTTCTATATACAAACAGTTTCTTCTTATTTTTGGGTCAAATCTGACCTGCGCATTTATCTTCATGAGACACAGTAAAGATGGAAGGAAGGATGGGTGGATAAAAGGATGGATGAATAAAAGGATGGATAAAAGGAAGGAAGGATGGATGGAAGAATAAAAAGATAGATGAATGAAAGGATGGATAAAAGGAAGATAGGATGGAAGAATAAAAGGATGGATAAAAGGAAGTATGGATGGAAGGATAAAAGGATAGATGAATAAAAGGATGGATAAAAGGAAGGAAGGATGGATGGAAGAATAAAAAGATAGATGAATGAAAGGATGGATAAAAGGAAGATAGGATGGATGGATTAAAGGATAAAAATAAGGATGCATGGAAGGATAAAAGGATAGATGAATAAAAGGATGGATAAAAGGAAGGAAGGATGGAAGAATAAAAGGATGGATAAAAGGAAGTATGGATGGAAGGATAAAAGGATAGATGAATAAAAGGATGGATAAAAGGAAGGATGGATGGATGGAAGGATAAAAATAAGGATGCATGGAAGGATAAAAGGATAGATGAATGAAAGGATGGATAAAAAGAAGGAAGGATGGATGAATAAAAGGATGGATAAAAGGAAGGAAGGATGGATGGAAGGATAAAAGGATAGATGAATAAAAGGAAGGAAGGATGGATGGATGGAAGGATACAAGGATAGATGAATAAAAGGATGGATAAAAGGAAGGATGGATGGAAGAATAAAAGGATAGATGAATAAAAGGATGGATAAAAGGAAGGATGGATGGATGAATAAAAGGATGGATAAAAGGAAGGATGGATGGATGAATAAAAGGATGGATAAAAGGAAGGAAGGATGGAAGAATAAAAGGATGGATAAAAGGAAGGATGGATGGAAGAATAAAAGGATAGATGAATAAAAGGATGGATAAAAGGAAGGATGGATGGATGAATGAAAGGATGGATAAAAGGAAGGATGGATGGATGGAAGGATAAAAGGATAGATGAATAAAAGGAAGGATGGATGGAAGGATACAAGGATAGATGAATAAAAGGATGGATAAAAGGAAGGATGGATGGAAGAATAAAAGGATAGATGAATAAAAGGATGGATAAAAAGAAGGATGGATGGATGAATAAAAGGATGGATAAAAGGAAGGAAGGATGGATGGAAGGATAAAAGGATAGATGAATAAAAGGAAGGATGGATGGAAGGATACAAGGATAGATGAATAAAAGGATGGATAAAAGGAAGGATGGATGGAAGAATAAAAGGATAGATGAATAAAAGGATGGATAAAAGGAAGGAAGGATGGAAGAATAAAAGGATGGATAAAAGGAAGGATGGATGGAAGAATAAAAGGATGGATGAATAAAAGGATGGATAAAAGGAAGGAAGGATGGACGGAAAGATAAAAGGATAGATGAATAAAAGGATGGATAAAAGGAAGGATGGATGGAAGAATAAAAGGATGGATAAAAGGAAGGATGGATGGAAGGATAAAAAGATAGATGAATAAAAGGATGGATAAAAGGAAGGATGGGTGGAAGAATAAAAGGATGGATAAAAGTAAGGAAGGATGGATGGAAAGATAAAAGGATAGATGAATAAAAGGATGGATAAAAGGAAGGATGGATGGAAGGATAAAAGGATAGATGAATAAAAGGAAGGAAGGATGGATGGATTAAAGGATAGATGAATAAAAGGATGGATAAAAGGAAGGATGGGTGGAAGAATAAAAGGATAGATGAATAAAAGGATGGATAAAAGGAAGGATGGATGGAAGGATAAAAGGATAGATGAATAAAAGGAAGGAAGGATGGATGGATTAAAGGATAGATGAATAAAAGGATGAATAAAAGGAAGGAAGGATGGATGGAAGGATACAAGGATAGATGAATAAAAGGAAGGATAAATGGAAGGATAAAAGGAAGGATGGAAGAAATGATAGAAGGATTAAAGGAAGGAAGGAAGGATGGAAGGATGGATTGATTAAAGGAAGGATAGATGGATGGATGGATGGATGGATGGATGGATAAAAAAATAAAATGATATATAAAAATACATCACCTTTCCAGGTCTGAAGAAAACTTTCGTCAAACCAAATTTATAATCGTTTTCGTTCAGGCCGAGAGCTTTGAACAGAGCCTGTGGAGGAGAGGAAGAACAATGTGAACGCTTGTAATTTATGAAGACTCTAGAGAAGGTTCATCCAGCAGGTGTGTGTGCGCTGGCACACACACACACACACCTTGCAGAAGAGGCGCGGGTCGAGTCGGGTCAGTTTGGAGGGCATGTACTGCTTGTACATGTTGTAGAGCTCGTGGAAGGGCGCTCGCGAGGGGAAGCCGCCCTGCATCAGATCCAGGACCGACACCATCCCTGAGAGAACATGATGATGATGATGATGAGTCATGATGCGTTTGATTCGGACACACAAGAGTGCGCTCCACATGTTACAGTCACGCTGTCGGCCTGACAACTCTGCTATTAAAACAAAGTGTGTCTGTAAAACCTGTCCACGTGTGTGTGTGTGTGTGTGTACCTGAGCACTGTAGTTGAGACAGGATCTGAGCCCCCTCAAACTGCCGGCTGACCATCTTCAGATTGGGCTTCACACAACGGACAAAACTTGAACCCTGAAACACAGCAGCACAATCATTACCAGCTGTCAATCACAAAAACACATCATCACCTTCAAACAATCTTGAGCTCATATACGTGTAATACATCATCACTGTCAACACTGCTCCTTTCAGGAAGTGAATTTTCCTAAATAATTCATTCTAAATAACATTTTACTGTATTGTTTAAATAATATCAATAAACATTGCGTTGTCAAAGTTGGTACACTTGCATGTGTCATTATTTTATCAACATTTTACCAAAATCAAGCTCATATTAGGTTGTGAGGTTTTTGACCAGCAAACAAGCAGAGACGCTCCAAACTGTGTGTGGCACTTCCTTCATGACGGACGTGGGTGGAGTTTGACTGATAGTTTGAGGGTCCAATGAGGTTACCAGTTTCACTGTTAAAGGGATAGTTCACTTTGAAATTAATTTTTGATATGTTTTAGCTTACCTCAAGGGCATCCAAGATGTAGGTGTCTTTGTTTCCACAGTAGTTTCAATTTTTATATTTTTAAGTCAAACCGTTCTTGTCTGTCAGTCATATAATGGAGGTCTATGGTCACCACTTCAAAGAGCATGCGCAGAGAAGTCCAAATTAAACATGATTCAATGACTCGTAGATGTAAGGACACATTAATGGCCTAAGACACGAAACGAGCGGTTTGTGTGAGAAAATCACGTCCAAGTGATCAGAAGGCGTGGGCGCATCAGTCTGTGCAAGCGCCGGAAGTGATCTCTCGCGCATGTACGTCACTCATTGTTTACACAGAGATTTCAGAAGTGTTACCTGTCAATGTGAAAATCTAAACATATTTAGATATATCGAAATCGTCTTCCGTTGCGATTTCCTGTATATCAACAGACAACGTTGAATTTTTTTCGCAACCGCGCAAGAGATCACTTCCGGTGCTTTCCTGTGCTTGCACAGATCGAAGCACCCACGCCCTCAGATCACTTGGACATGGCTGTAGTTACAAGAGGTAAAAACGATATTAATACTCTTCGTTTTCTCACACAAACCGCTCGTTTCGAGTCTCAGCCCATCAATGTGTACTTACATTCACGAGTCATTAAATCATGTTTAATTTGGACTTCTCTGTGCATGCTCTTTGAGGTGGTGACCATAGACCTCCATTATATGACTGACAGATATAAAATATAAAAATTGAAACTACAGTGGAAACAAAGACACCCACATCTTAGATGCCTTGAGGTAAACTAAAACATACCTAAAATTAATTTCAAAGTGAACTATCCCTTTAAATATTTGCAAAACCCAGAGACAGACGAAAAGAGTGACCAAATGTAAAGATTGTTTCTGCCCCACAGCGATGATATATAACATTAAGGAAAAATCACAACAAAACTGCACTCACAGTACTGTGCAGCTTTTCCAGAAGAATATTCAGTTGCGTCTGTGAGAGAGAAAAAACAAACATCAAATTTAAGACCAGCACAAATAGCATTAATACTGCATGTCCATACAGAACAACCTCAAATTAAAGCATGTATTTCAGACTCTTTGACTTTATTCAACAGGCTCACATTCAACTGTAAAACTGTGTAACTGCACATTTAACACACTCCAGATGTGTTTTCAATACATGCATACTAACATTACAGTGCATATGAGTTTAGAGGTTGATCAATATTATTTTACTGATGTGTTAAATAATGTTCTTAGTCTTTCCTTCCTGTAACGGGTTGGCCCAGAGAGAGTTTCCTTTCAATCAAACGTCAGCAATCCAATCATATACATAAAAACTAAATGATGCATAATGCAGGACTTTTAATTATGAAGACCAAAATACACTGGGACTCTTATTTTGAAATGTCTTCACTCTTCTACTAGACGCTGCTGGTGCAAAGCATTTTTTATTAGACTGCAGATCGAAATAAAATAATACTTGATATTACTTTTAAAATGAGAGAAATCAATGCGGTTTCAGGACGATCAGTGAGTTCCCGTTTCACCATTACTGCTAATACATGCCCAAATTCAAGACTTCTTAAATGACATGAAGACTTTTGTTATCCAGTTTTTAATGTTGTTCATGTGTCTATGTGGTGTTTTTATAAGTCGACAGCATTGCTGAGTGTTTTCTCCTTAAAACTGCAGCGAACCAAAGACAGTCTCAAAAACACTCGCTGGCGTTTCTGACGTCACACACTACCTTGTAACCAATCAGGTGAACGAGTGGATCTCTGAGCTGAGTGAATGAGTGGAGGCGGGGCTCATTTGCATATTTATAGAACCGTGTATACTAAATGAGGCAAGGGTGTCGGGTTACATTCAAGCTATTTTAAGGCATTATTTAAATAGAATTATGCATTATTAAACGTTTACATTAGTCATTTTGGTGATCAAATATGATTACAGGGCGACTTTAGGATATTTCAGACTTTTTATGACCATACAAATGGGTTCATTTTTCCCTTCAAACAGCGGTGAGAAGAAATGATTTTGAGACTGACCTTGAATTTGTTGCCTACACTGATGAAGCTCAGTTTGCCAGCCTTCTGCTTGGTGTCTTTGGAGTGGTTGGAGTTCTCGAAGAGCTCGCCGATGAACTTATCCTTCGACTCGCTCACCAGACACGCCAACGACATGTGGAGAGCGTCGTTATTCTTCTCCACAAACTGAGTCTGAAAGACGGGGGAAAAAACGTCTATCACATACTTGTATCACAATACACTGTTCTAGGAAGCAGATCAACAGAATTATCTGGAATAAATGAACACAAGAGTTAGTGAAGTAGTGATTTTAAGAGAGTGTTGATTCTAGGAATGTTACGGTGAGGAAATTTTCACAACGGTAAATTAACTGTGACAACAACAGTATTACTGATAACACCGGGTCGCTTTTCACTTTCACTTGCAGGCATTCATTTATTTTTTATACATTTTAATATCAGTTTTAGTAGTCTAAGGCCCTGTTTACCCATGGTTATTATGATGTGTTTTGGCCAATTGGATAAAAAGTGTAATAGAGGTGTAAACAGGGTGTAACATGTTTTGAGCTTGTCCACTTCCAGAGGTAGCTGAGAAATATGGAAGCTTGTTTCCGCCATAGAATGAGAAATATAAAAGGTAATTGCGACTTTTTTTTATCACAATTGCGAGTTTACTTCTCGCAATTCTGACATTATTTCTCAGAATTGTGAGATGGAGTCAGAATTGCGTGATATAAAGTCGCAATTGCGTGATATAAAGTCAGAATTGAGAGATTTAAACTATTCCGAGTCTTTTTTCCCCTTAGAATTGGCCTGATAAGTCGCAATTGCGAGTTTATATCTCACAATTCTGAGAAAAGATGTCAGAATTGACATATAAACTCACAATAATGTGTTAAAAAGTCACAATTGCGATATAAAGTCAGAATTGTGAGATAAAAAGTCGCACTTCTGTCTTTTTTTTCTCAGAATTGCAACTTTATATCACCCAATTCAGACTTTTTTTTCTCACAGTTGCGAGTTTACATCACACAATTCTGACTTTATATCTCGCAATTCTGACTTTATAACTCGCAATTCTGACTTTATAACTCGCAATTCTGACTTTATAACTCGCAATTGTGACTTTTTATCATGCAATTCTGACTTTATATCTCGCAATTCTGACTTTATAACTCGCAATTGTGACTTTTTATCTTGCAATTCTGACTTTATATCTCGCAATTCTGACTTTATAACTTGCAATTGTGACTTTATGTCTCGCAATTGTGACTTTTTATCATGCAGTTCTGACTTTATAACTCGCAATTGTGACTTTATATCTCGCAATTCTGACTTTATAACTCGCAATTCTGACTTTATATCTCGCAATTGTGACTTTTTATCATGCAATTCTGACTATAACTCGCAATTGTGACTTTTTATCATGCAATTCTGACTTTATAACTCGCAATTGTGACTTTATATCTCGCAATTCTGACTTTATATCTCGCAATTCTGACTTTATATCTCGCAATTCTGACTTTATAACTTGCAATTGTGACTTTTTATCATGCAATTCTGACTTTATATCTCGCAATTCTGACTTTATATCTCGCAATTCTGACTTTATAACTCGCAATTGTGACTTTATATCATGCAATTCTGACTTTATATCTCGCAATTCTGACTTTATATCTCGCAATTCTGACTTTATAACTCACAATTGTGACTTTTTATCATGCAATTCTGACTTTATATCTCGCAATTCTGACTTTATATCTCGCAATTCTGACTTTATAACTCGCAATTGTGACTTTTTATCATGCAATTCTGACTTTATATCTCGCAATTCTGACTTTATATCTCGCAATTCTGACTTTATATCTCGCAATTCTGACTTTATATCTCGCAATTGTGACTTTATATCTCGCAATTCTGACTTTATATCTCGCAATTGTGACTTTATATCTCGCAATTCTGACTTTATAACTTGCAATTGTGACTTTTTATCATGCAATTCTGACTTTATAACTCGCAATTGTGACTTTATATCTCGCAATTCTGACTTTATATCTCACAATTCTGACTTTATATCTCGCAATTGTGACTTTTTATCATGCAATTCTGACTATAACTCGCAATTGTGACTTTTTATCATGCAATTCTGACTTTATAACTCGCAATTGTGACTTTATATCTCGCAATTCTGACTTTATATCTCGCAATTCTGACTTTATATCTCGCAATTCTGACTTTATAACTTGCAATTGTGACTTTTTATCATGCAATTCTGACTTTATAACTCGCAATTCTGACTTTATAACTCGCAATTGTGACTTTTTATCTCGCAATTCTGACTTTATAACTCGCAATTCTGACTTTATATCACGCAATTCTGAGAAATAAAGTCAGAATTGCGAGATATAAACTCGAAATTGTGAGATAAAAAGTCAAAAAACGTACCAAACAAAAGGTTCTCTCTCCATTCCTTCCTGATTTCTAACACACGCTCACAGCGTTCGGCTGGTCTTGTGTCAGTTATATAAAGTCACAATTGCGAGATATAAAGTCAGAATTGTGAGATAAAAAGTCACACTTCTGTCTTTTTTTCTCAGAATTGCGACTTTATATCACCCAATTCGGACTTCTTTCCCTCACAGTTGCGAGTTTACATCTCACAATTCTGACTTTATATCTCGCAATTCTGACTTTATATCACTAAATTCTGACTTCATAACTCGCTATTGCGACTTTTTATCACACAATTCTGACTTTTTATCTCACAATTCTGAGAAATAAAGTCAGAATTGCGAGATATAAACTCGAAATTGTGAGAAAAAAAGTCAGAATTGTGAGATAAAAAGTCACAATTATTTATTTTATTTTTTTATTCAGTGGCGGAAACGAGCTTCCATAGAGAACACATTAGACCGGATTGCTTGCGTAGAGTAAACACTCATGTGGTCGAATGTGTTCAAACATCCACAAAACACCGTCTACTCTCCGTCTACTGACCTAATGCGGGAACATTATAGGAAGAGCGCTAGCCAGACGGGATTTAAACTTTGTCGGCTGAACACTCAAGTTTGGTTTGAAGATGAAAAACGTACCAAACAAAAGGTTCTCTCTCCATTCCTTCCTGATTTCTAACACACGCTCACAGCGTTCGGCTGGTCTTGTGTCAGTTAAACTAAAGCTGACACTGTCTGTGTGTTTTCCCGTCGTCCGGTCAAGTTTATATAAACTGCGTGAGTTGTCCATTAGATCGAAAGATCTGCAAAAACCCATTCATTTACCCGCCCATCTTCCCTCGAAGAAATCAGGACAGAAGTGTTTGAAAGTGGACAAAAGAAAAAATGTGTTTCTTTTAATCTAGTGTTTTGCACATGTTTCTGTAATGAGCAGGTTTATGGATAGAGCTTGGGTTAAACTGACCGTATATAAAATCAATGGAAGTCTATGCAATGTCCTCCCTAAATGTGTGTGTGTGTGTACCGTTTCATAGCACACTGCTCCAGCGAAGTGTCTTACGATGAAGCCCTCGTCGTCTCTGACGTTCCTGTGCACTGCCAGCTTGGACTTCCTGGGAACCTGTGAGACACGTGCGATATAAAAACTAAAGCCTCTAAACACGGAGCGAGACGCTGGCTTTGGGAAGCGCGACTCACAGTCAGGCGGAAATGCTCCTTGTGTTTGCTGTGGACGGTCTCAGTGAAGTGCTGGTCACTGGGTTGAGGTAGCCGGTTCTCTTCATCCAAGATGTCCAAGATGCCAACCAACTTCGACTCTACCAAGTCTGAACAGACGCAAACACAAAGGCAAACTCACGCACTCTTCAAGCACATTTAGGCAAACATCATATATGTGTGGCGTAGAGTCATGTTTAATGAGACGCAGACCTATACAGTCCTGATTATCCACGTAATGGACTTCATTGACTCCCAGACCTTCTTTCTGATACAGTTCCTGCTCCTGTTAACCAAACACAAAAGACAGACAAGACTCAGTCCAGCTGGTGCGTTATAATGGCTAATATCAATATTTTTTATCAGTGCACCACCAAAACATTCCTCCGTTTTGGTTGATTCTGTAAAAACTAAATTGTTATTTACAGCAAAATGCAGTTAAAGGGATAGTTCACCCAAAAATGAAAATTCTGTCAGTATTTACGAATAATAGGGCTGGGTATTGAGACAAATTTCACAATTCGATTCGATTTCGATTCACAAGCTTGCAATGCGATTCGGTTTCGATTCGATTCAATATTGATTATTTTGGATATCAGTTCCAATAAATGGCAATTTTTCTCAAGGAAATCAAATCTCTTAACTAATGCTGTAAACTGGGAGTCTAGTTGTAGGCTATAGGCTTCATCAGCCTAATATGAGGGTAATAATGAACTGTTTTGTAGCTATACAAACACTTAAATTACACTTTTATTTATTTTTTTAATAAGAAGATTATATGAAATATAAACATTTAAATGGTGGCTGTCATAAAAACTTGCCAGATTTATTCAAATATGCATTAATTATTGAAGAACATTAAGATTATAATGCATTTGTAATATGGTGTATATATGAAGAGTTCAGATGCAAAAGCCTCTAAGTGCCATTTGAAATTTTCTTCTAAAATGATCAATTTTTATCAAGCTTGTATATTTAAGTTCAGTAATTTCACTTAAATGGCAATGAAGATTACCTATTAATTGTCATTTAAGTAAAATTACTGAACTTAAATATGCAAGCTTGATAAAAATGGTCATTTTAGAAGAAAATTTCAAATGGCACTTAGAGGCTTTTGCATCTGAACTCTTCATATTTAGCAAAATGCTCCTCTCTAGAGTTATTTTTTCTAGCTGACTAACGAGTTTATGTGGGTTTTCTGAGGTAAATATGACGATACATGACATTGATTACAAGCTGTTTAACTGACGTCTTTCCACGGTTGAAACGCTGATTGAGCGAATCAATGTGACATGATCCGGATTTCGATAAGTTGTAGTCTATCTTTAACACACTTTCAGATGCTCATTCATGTTTATTTGGCGCTGTGACTGGTATTATTAAGCCGGAAGAGAGATCAGCGCTGCTGCTTCTCTGGAGCTGCTCCAGAGTGATCTCACGCCACAGCGCCAAAACGCTATTTATGTTTTTGAATTTCTAAAGAAAATGGACGTAATTTGAAAATTGAGACTTTGTTTCATATCAATAGTAAAAAAGGACAAAGATTATTGTGATTTTTTGGATGTGCGCAGCCGCGATACAATGTCCCATTCATTCAAATGAAACAGGATGACTAATCGATTCTTGAGATTAAATAATCGATATCGGTCCGTAAAAAATGAGAATCGATTAATATCGAGAAATTGATATTTATTACCCAGCCCTAACGAATAATATATCATGAATTAAGATATTTTTGATGAAATCTCAGAGCTGGATCACTCCTCCATACTAGTCCATAGGCTTCTTGACGGATTGAAACTTGCCGGCCTCGAAAAGTAATTAAAGACATTGTTACAATAAGGGACTACAGTGGCTCAATCTTAAGTTTATCAAATGACGAGAACACATTTTGGACGCAAAAACAAACATAAATAACGACTTTATTTCAACTATTCATTTACTTCTCTATCTGCCTCGAGTCAGGTTACTAGTTTAACAGCGTAAGATCTGTTGTTGTACGTCACACGCATCACACACATGACCAGCGTCGGAAAATAGTGAGCCTACGTGTGACTGACTAGAGTCCATAGAGAAGGAAGAGAAAAGTTGAAATAAAGTCTTTGGGGGGGGGGGGGGGGGGGGGGAGGACGACGACGACTATTTTAACGATGTCTTTAATAACTTTTTGAGGCCGGCAAGTTTCAAATCCTCAAGAAGCCTATGGACTAGTATGGAGGAGTGAAACAACTCTCAGATTTCGTCAAAAATATCTTAATTCGTGTTCGAAGATGAACGAAGGTCTTACGGGGTTGGAACAACATGAGGGTGAGTAAATACAGAAAGAATTTTCATTTCTGGGTGAACCAACCCTTTAAGTTGTAAAACACCCATAATCATGAGTAAAAGAACAAGCAAAGACATAAAAATGAATAAATGATTGAATAATTCTGTTTTGTTTGACACATTTTAAGATGACATCTGTATAAAACGGTCGTTCTCAAATTCTGTTGAATTAGTTTCTGCGTTGTATTTTTGGTGTTGTTCTGTTTAATTCGATGAACACTGGAAGTGACTTGCTGATTCCTATTCGAGTCATTTCATTCTCACTTTTCAGTTTGTTGCGGTTGACGAATGTATTTTGAAAATTCTCCATGTGAATATTTACAATGTTATATTTTTGTATGGGAAAAAATAAATAAATCAGAAATGTTTGTCGGAAGGGTTTTGCCACAAAGGCGATACGTACATGTATGTGATATACAGTACTGTATGAATCATCATTTTTTATGAACGCTATATGAATACGGCAACACAAACACATAACGCAACAGGAATATCTGCAGACATACACTACTGTTCAAAAGATGTCTGTTAAAGATCACTTCATCTGGAAACTATCTGCTGTTTGCTAACATCTGATAGACATCTTTAAGATGTCAGTTTAACATGCTTTCTAAATAATTACATCTTAAAGACATCTTCTAAACGTCTATTTGACATCTGACAGGAAACGTCCTATAGACGACGTATTGCAGATGAGCAAACACTGTAAAAAATACGTCTTCCAGATGTAAACACACATCAAATAGACGTCTCTGGGATGCTATCAGGGAATATATCAATTTAAAATAAGATGTTTTTTTTTTTTATGTGAACAATGTAAAATGTCATTATTCCTGTGATCAAAGCATTATTACTCCAGTCTTCTGTGTCACATGATCCTTCAGAAATCACTCTATAATATGACGATCTGATGCTCAAGAAACATTTCTGATTATTATCAATGACGAAAACAGTGGTGCCACTTCATATTTTTGAGGAAATTGTGTGTATATATGTATATATATTAGGGCTGTGCAAAAATTAATTGCGAATAATCGCATCCAAAATAAAAGTCTGCGTTTACATAATATATTTGTGTGTGCTGTATATAATTATTTTGTATGTATAAATACCTATGCATGCATGTATATACATTTAAGAATTATTTGCGCTTAAATTCTGTGTGTATATATATATATATATATATATATATATAAATACATAATCTATATTATATAAATATAAATATTTTATATATGAATAACACATTTTCTTAAATATATACATGCATGTGTTTGTATTTATATATACAAAATAATTATATACAGCACACACAAATATATTATGTAAACACAGACTTTTATTTTGGATGCGATTAATCGCAATTAATTTTTAAACAGCCCTAATATATATATATATATATATATATATATATATATATAGATATATATGTGTGTGTGTGTGTGTGTAGTTTTATTTCTTCAAAATTCTTTGAGGAATAAAAAGTTCTAAAGAACCACATTTTTTATTTTTTTCCAGTAATGTTATAAAACATTATAAATATCTGTACTGTCAATTTGGATCAGTTCAATGCATCCTTGCTAATAGGTATTCATTTATTGGTAAGCATTTTTTTAATAAGGTCTCAAATCCATTTTTTAATTAGTGTATGGAATATAATATTAAAGAAAATGCAGTGGGAAGATAATGACAGTAGCTTTAATATGCACAAAGGTCGGATGTTCTAAAAATAGGTGTGTGTGAGTTGTGAAGGTCTCACCTCTTTGAGAATGCGCTCATTAAAGAACTGCTGCAGCTTCTCATTACAGTAGTTGATGCAGAACTGCTCGAAACTGTTGTGCTCAAAATACTCTGAGGGAAAGGAACAGAACAATTGGCTTTTACAGTTCGTTGGCTTCAATTCTGATATACAGAAAGCTAAATGGCAAATATTTCGTTACATTTTAGATGTTGTGCTAGTGTTTTTTTGTTGTTTTAAAGATTGAAAGTTCATCCACATGGCATTAAAGGAGTAGTTCACTTTAAAAAAAAAAACTTTTACTGATAATTTACTCACCCCCATGTCATCCAAGATGTCCATGTCTTTCTTTCTTCAGTCAAAAAGAAATGAAAGAAAGGTTTTTGATGAAAATATTCCAGCATTTTTCTCCATATAATGGACTTCAATGGGAACCAAACGGTTCAAGGTCCAAAAGACAGTTTCAGTGCAAACTGTTCAAAGAGCTTTAAACGATTCCAGACGATGAATAAGGAGCGAAACGATCGCTCAAGTTTTATGAGCTCAAATGCTCGCCTTGCTCGCGTTCGTGACTCTCCTGTTCGAACTGGTTCATTCAAATGAACGATTCTTTTTCTGAGTCAATTCGTTCATTTTGTTCGTTTCGTTCGTAGAATGAACCCAATGACACGAAAAAAAGATTTGGCAAATGAGCGATCGTTTCGCTTGATAAGACCCTTATTCATCGTCTGGAATCGTTTAAAGCCCTTTGAACAGTTTGCACTGAAACTCTCATTTGGACCTTGAACCGTTTGGTTCCCATTGAAGTCCATTATATGGAGAAAAATCCTGGAATGTTTTCATCAAAAACCTTAATTTCTTTTCAACTGAAGAAAGAAGCACATGGACATCTTGGATGACATGGGGGTGAGTAAATTATCAGCAAAAGATTTTTTTTTTTAAAGTGAACTACTCTTTTAATGGCTCAGGTGACTCAAAGACGGTCTCGTACCAAAGCCAGCGATGTCCAGCACACCGATGAAGTGAGCGGACGAGTCGAAGGGGAAGCACTGGTTGATTCTGGTGACCACGTGATCGAAGAGACGGCTGTAGATGGCTTTAGCCAGAGCGTCGCGTGCACTAGTGGCCTGCTCCACCTTCAGAGGAACCCTGCAGAAGACAACAAGAGCACCATTACACCATCCGTGTCTCTCACGCTGGCTGTTTAAACTACTCCAGAGAAGCTATTATCTCTGGTTAGGGATTTCCACCAGCGTCCACAGGCACGAGACGTGGCTCTTACTTGATGGCTGTGCCTTTGACGCCCCCTGCAGAGGTGAGCATGACCCTGGAGGTCAGACTGACCCGCAGATCTTCCTCATCCAGACCCAACAGCTCGGCACAGAACTGCAACGACTGGCCACACGTCTTCTTTAAGACACATCCCCCTGAGACACACACATCAACAGCAGTGCAGTGAGAGACCAACAATACACAGAAACATTTCCTAGATGCTTTTCTTCATTTTCATCAAGATCTCCTTTATAATTGACCTGATGTTTATTGTGAGGGAACGGTTATGTAATATATATGTATCAAATTTGCTAAATAAATCAAAAAAATAGATCTTACCCTACCTTATACAGTACACATTTGTTTTTCAATCATTGACTTCTAATGTTTTTATAGTAATGTATTATTTAGTATGTATTATTTATTTATTATGTATACACTAATGTATTATTTAGTATCTTTATTAAGTGACACTGTCATTGCGGGCATTCTCAAATTTCAGGTTGATATCCAAACCAGTGTTATTTTACTATTATCTATATACAAATTTATTCATATTTTGAATTCGCTTTTATTTTTATATTTTCTTTTTCTCACTTTTTAATTGAAGTAATTTTGTATTTCAGTTTAGTTTTTTATATTTCAGTTTTCGTAATTTTAGTACTTCAACTAATTTTATTTAGTTGCCAGATCAACATTTCTACTTTTGGTTTGAATTCTTAAGTTTGTTGTTTTTAAATCTAAAAATAAATAAAAAATAATAATAATACACAGTCGTGCTCACAATGAATAGCACCCCTGGTAAATATGATCAAAACTTTCTGTAAAAAATAAATCTGTTTTGTTCATCTTTTTGATCTTTCACTCAAAAAAAAAAAAAAAAAAAGCCAAAAATCGAACCTTTCATTGAAGTAAAATAATTGAATATGGGGGGAAACACATTATGAAATAAATGCTTTTCTCCAAAATACATTGGCCATAATTATTTGCCCCTTTTATTCAATACTTTTTCTAATCTCCATCTGCCAAGATACCAGCTCTGAGTCTTCTCCTATAATGCCTGAGTTTGGAAAACACCTGACCTGAGATCAGTGACCATTCATTCCTTCATACAGACTCTCTCCAGATCTGATTCCCAGATCCATGTTGGTGCTTCTTCTCTTCAGTTTACCCGACTCATTTTCTATATGGTTCAGGTCAGGGTCTGGGACGGTCATGGCAGAAGCGTCATTTTGTGCTCCGTAACAAATTTCTGTGTTGATTTTGATGTGTGTGTTGGACCGTTGTCCTGATGGAAGATCCAACCACGGCCCATTATAAGATTTCTAGCAGAAGCCGTCAGGTTGTGATTTTTTATCTGTTGATATTTGGTAGAATCCACAATGCCATGTATCGGAATAAGAAGTCCAGGACCTCCAGCAGAAAAATAGGCCCACAACATTAAAGATCCAATGGTATATTAAATTGTACAGGGATACTTTTTATCCTTGTGTGCACCAAACCCATCTAGTGTGTTTGCTGCCAAAAAGCTCTCTTTTTTTAGTTTCATCTGATGATCTGACCACAGAACCCTGAGCCGTTTGAAGATCCAGTCGTGTCTGACCACTGAATTCGCTGGAGTTTGTTTTTGGAGGAGTGAGGAACATTTTTCTTGGAACCCTCTTAAACAACATGTGGTGAAGTAGGGGTGGTTTGATTTTAAAAAAAAAATATATATATATATATACTGTATATATAGGCTTTCTGACCCCAAGAATAAACTAATCTCTGCAATTCTCCATCTGTGATCCTTGGAGAGTCTTTGCACACTGAAACTTTCCTCCTCGCTGCACATTAAGACAAAATAGACACACGTCCTCTTCCTGGCAGATTTCTAACATCTTTTTTTTTATTTCTTATTTATTGCCCTGATTGTCAAAATGGGAATTTTCAATTCTTTAGCTATTTTCTTACATCCACTTTCTATTTTTTGATGGTCAACAATCTTTTGATGCACATCAGAACTATAATCTCTGGTTTTACTCGTTGTGATGGATGATTAAGGGAATTTGGCCTTTGTGTTTCCTCATATTTAAACTCCTGTGAAACAGGAAGTCATAGCTGGACAATTTCAAGTCCCTAGTGTGCTAAAAAAATGTAAACATTAATGGGAATATCCTTCAGATATATTTTACACATAAAAAAAATCTAGGGGAGCCAAAAGTTGGAGAAAAGGATTTATTTAATAATGTGATTTGCCTCACTTTCAATTCGTTTACTTCAATGAAAGGTTAGATTATTTTGTGAATTTTTTGAATGAAAGATAAAAAAGGATAAACAATGCAGATTTATTTTTTACAGCCAGTTTTGATCATATTTACCAGGGGTGTCATTAATTCTGAGAATGACTGTATATATATATATTTATTTCACGTATTTCAAAAACGTATCTCACTTTATTTAACAGTTGCAACACTAATCCACACCTGGCTCAAGTGAGTTTTCAGTCAGAAACAACAGTCATAAGGAAAGCATTTCTTTTTAATGTAAAATAAACTAACAGCAACATGTTCTGTCTAACTGGTAAGTAAGAAACCAATTTTAGTGAAAACTAAACAGCTGGTTACAAATGTACTTTAGTTTGGATTATTTTCACTGTCGGCAGCTTTCAAAAAATAAACACAAAGTTAGCTGGTTGGTTGGTGTTTTAAAGGGGAAATGAAGCGGTGAATCAAGTTTACATGATTTACAAGATGGATTTCCAATATAATCAACAATTATATAAGAAACATTACAAATGTAAACATTTAGAAGAAAAAAAGAAAAAACTTCGTATCTTTCGCCGCCAGGGCGCCGCCATTGTGCAGGTGACGTCACGGGGTTGGTTGGCTCAAGTTTAACAGGCTCTGGGCATTGAAAATCGCGACATCAAACTGTGTTTATACCAGTGTTTTGACCGCGAACGACTAATGTTAGGTACAGATATTAGACAAAAAGACGACGTCTCATGTTATATGTTGACAAACTGCATATAGAAACATTGTTCGCGATGTCTGCCGTCAGATATTCCCGTCTCGTCAACACCATGTAAGTTACGTTGCTGTGTAGAACAGTCAGTGGTGGTTTGGGGTGGAGAGCGGGTTTGCAACGCTAACTTACCAGGTGTCAGTGTGGCTGTTGTCCTGCGATGCCCTCCGTGTCAGAGTCCATCTGTTGTCAAGAGGTTGATCTTGAGCATGTGTTGCGTGGTCAATTCTGCATCATCGGCGCGCACGTTTACCATGCTGTTAGACGTGTGGAAGCGGCGATGCTTTCCCTGAAGGAGACACTTTTTCCTAGTATATGTAGGCTGTAGCTAACGTTACTAGCACTACCAGTGCGAAAATATGGACGTTTCATTTCTCCTTTAACAAATACGTGCTAACTTACATGTTATTGACGAGACGGGAATATCTGACGGCAGACATCGCGAACAATGTTTCTATGTGCAGTTTGTCAACATATAACATGAGACGTCGTCTTTTTGTCTAATAACTGTACCTAACGTTAGTCGTTCGCGGTCAAAACACTGGTGTAAACACAGTTTGATGTCGCGATTTTCAATGCCCAGAGCCTGTTAAACTTGAGCCAACCAACCCCGTGACGTCAACTGCACAATGGCGGCGCCCTGGCGGCGAAAGATACAAAGTTTTTTCTTTTTTTCTTCTAAACGTTTACATTTGTAATGTTCCTTATATAATTATTGATTATATTGGAAATCCATCTTGTAAATCATGTAAACTTGATTCACCGCTTCATTTCCCCTTTAATGTCATGCCAGATCCCTTGGCTACCATAACGGTGAGTTAGAAGTAAAAATACTCTAAAAGAGCAATATAAAAGCCTACCTAAGATTTTAAAATGTAGCTTTAGTCAAAAACTCTAAAATGGATTCAAGGTTGCCCGTTTAAAGTGTTTGCGGAGCAGTGTGTGTGTGTAATAACGGTGTAGTAAGTATATTGAGGAGCTAGCTCTCCGTTTACCTGAGGTGCTTCCAGCCTCCTCGAAATCAATGTTTCCGAGGTGCAAAACCCCAGCCACCACCCTGAACAGGTTGAGCTTCTCCGTGTCGTCCAGACCGATCTTCTTCATGGCCACACACATTCGCTTAAAGTCAGCGTGATCGTCCAGCAGAGGGTCTTTCAGAGGACCGGCCTTCAGAAGCTGAGGAACAACGCTCAACTCAGACTCATGCATGTTGTCAGAACAGAAACATGTGAGCTTATGTTCGCTCATAAAGCACAGCCACTAGAATCAATTCAAGAATCAACCCTATACTGCATAACACCAACTCCTTTAAATATATCCACAAAGCTACATCGAGAAACTCGTGACTGTCGTAGTCTCCACGTCATTGCCTTCAGGTTGTCAACTGAGATCGAATCCAATATGCTTACATGCCGTTGTTGCCAAAGAAGTCAGACTTATCAGCCAGCGTCATCTACAGTTTCATACCAGAACTGGGTATTAAGTTCTTGAATTATCCAAGCGCAGCAGTGGAAGGTTTGGGATTCGTTTGGGCTCGATCCTCATCATCGTTGTGGCGGTCGTCTTTCGGAGGTGTGAAACATTCAGTGATGACGTCAAGTAAACTCAAACACAATCACGAGCCTGATGTAACTACATGTGGATATTTTTAAATGACATAAATTTTGCATCCCCCAAATGCCTGATAAATAAATGGACAGACAAATTGCTGGCATTATGAATGTGCCTTCTGTTAAAGTGATAGTTCACTTTCAAATTAATCTTTGATATGTTTTATCTTACCTCAAGGGCGTCCAAGATGTAGGTGTCTTTGTTTCCACAGTAGTTTCAAATTTTGATATTTTTAGGTCAAACCGTTCTTGTCTGTCAGTCATTTAATGGAGGTCTATGGTCACCACCTCAAAGAGCATGCACAGAGAAGTCCAGATTAAACATGATTTAATGACTCGTCAATGTAAGTACACATTGATGGCCTAAGACACGAAACGAGCGGTTTGTGTGAGAAAACCAACAGTATTTATATTGTTTTTACCTCTTGTAACCACAGCCACATCTAAGTGATCTGAGGGCGCGGGCGTTTTGTGACTGTGGTTACAAGAGGTAAAAACGATATAAATACTGTTCGTTTTCTCACACAAACCGCTCGTTTCATGTCCTTACATTGACGAGTCATCAAATCATGTTTAATCTGGACTTCTCTGCGCATGCTCTTTGAGGTGGTGACCATAGACCTCCATTATATGACTGACAGACAAGAACGGTTTGACCTAAAAATATCAAAATTTAAACTACTGCGGAAACAAAGACATCTACATCTTGGATGCCCTTGAGGTAAGATAAAACATATCAAAAATTAATTTCAAAGTGAACTATCCCTTTAAAAACATGTGACATTTGAAAGGAACCTGGTGGTACACTACTATCATTAACCTGAATCTTTAAAGTGCACTATGACTTGCTCAAAATAGAAATATTTTGGATCAAATCATAAACAGGAATATTAAGAGACGAGCATCCCGTTACCCTTATGGAAATGCAAGAAAAGCCAAAACAGGAGGGAAATGGCAGTTTAGCTCCCAATAAATGAAAGTAACTTCCCATTTTTACAAGACCTGGGTCAAATACATTTCACATGGTTTTTTTTTTGTGTGTTTTTTGAGAATTTAAGTGCTACGTGGCCACGGCAGGAACATGCCGTAAAATTGGATATAATGCAAGAAGGTTAATATGTAACTCAAGTAAAATATTCCTTCAAGTTTGTTAACTAAAGGAACAAGGAAACGATGAGAACCGATTAAAGCTAGTAAACCCACATTCCAAATGGCACAATATTATCATTGTCCTCCAAGAAATACATTGGACCCAGGTCATGTATTTATATCACAAAAGGAGAGAAGAAAACCAAAGTCCCACTGATTGCACAACACACATATTCACCTGCCCATCCTTTGATGAATCAACGACACACAAACACACACACACACACAACCATAGACAACGATGATTAGTGCAGTGATTAGATTAGTACACAATCATGCATCAATTATAAACAATTCGATATACATGGCCATAAGCAACCAAACACTAGTGTAGACATTCGACAAAGGCATATCAGTGCTGGGGCGTATCGTGCCCAAATCAACAGCGAATCACCAGAGACTCTTCTTCCCACGTCACCAATGGCCCTATTGCACCCTCAATCCCAAACTTAGAAAGCTGAATATTTTAAAAATGACAAAACTATGAATTATTTCCAGTAAAATCAATCAATTTTACATGTTTGGTGTGAAAACATGTCAAAGTGGAGGATAAGAATGCTGAAATTGCTTTCCATTGGAATTTACATCGTTAACTAAAACGCAACACATCTTTGCTGTTAACTTTTACAGTGCATAGTAACCCTGCATTACAGTTCTAAGCCGCATTGATGGCAGTTCCTCTGATTATACAGAACATTGATGGAAAATAAATGCATTACCTCTGGACTCTTGCGGTTTTGAGGAATCAGCTTCTCCGAATCCTTGGTAGAGAAGTACCTTGTGCATCCTCGACATAGATACTAGATGGAAAAAAACGTGTACAATAAACATGGTTTAGCTAACAGATATCTATGACAATTTCAATAATACAAATTCAACACTTTGCAATCATGATCAACCTGAATATGCCAAATAATAATGTCATGCTAATATAACACAAATTAAAAGAGTAGTTCACTTTTGAAAAAACTTTTGCTGATAATTTACTCACCCCCATGTCATCCAAGATGTCCACGTCTTTCTTTCTTCAGTCGAAAAAAAAAATTAAGGTTTTTGATGAAAACATTCTAAGATTTTCTCCATATAATGCACTTCAATGGGAACCAAACGCTTCAAGGTTCAAATGAGAGTTTCATTGCAAACTGTTCAAAGGGCTTTAAATGATTCCAGACGATGAATAAGGGACTTATCAAGCGAAACGATCGCTCATTTAAGAAAAAAAAGTTTAAGTTTTGTAAGCTCAAAAATGGTCGCCTTGCTCTGCTCTGTGTTGAACGAATATTTATCAAAATGAACGAATCTTTTTTTTTTTCAACGAATGAAACGAACGAATTGACTCGGAAAAAGATTTCGAACAGGAGAGTAAGGCGAGTAATTGGGCTTATAAAACTTAAACTTATTTATTTATTTATTAAATAAGCGATCGTTTCGCTTGATAAGACCCTTATTCATCGTCTGGAAGCGTTTAAAGCCCTTTGAACAGTTCGCATTTTGCACTGAAACTGTCTTTTGGACCTTGAACAGTTTGGTTCCCATTGAAGTCCATTATATGGAGAAAAATCCTGGAATGTTTTCATCAAAAACCTTAATTTCTTTTCGACTGAAGAAAGAATGACATGGACATCTTGGATGACATGTGGGTGAGTAAACTATCAGCAAAAGTTTTTTGAAAAGTGAACTACTCCTTTAAGAACAGACATGTGCCTGTCATAAGTGGGATGCAAATTCAAAAATATATGTTCAAGAAGCCAAATGTCAAAAGAAAGTGGTTTGTTAATATGTTTAATGACAAAGCATACACCAATCCACTGATAATATGCTGATAACTCCCAGAAATCAGCTTAATGAATTACCCCGTCAACCCGGTTAACATGCAAACCATAAACCTGGCAATGCAAGTAAACCACCTTTACAAGACTTCATTAAGAAATCAGGTTATTCCCCGGGATTGAGGTCAGAACCTAACTATTCGTGTCTCTGATTTAGAGGAATCCATTTTTATGTCAGTTTTGATGTTAATTAAAGCATTAAAAACCCAAGAGTATTCCAAAATATCAGCGAGAAGCTCACAGACCCATATTCTCTTCTTACACAGTTACGGATTGACACAGCATTTGAACTGCAGCACTTCTGCACAAGATGAGAACACTTCTCAGGTCAAAAATCGATTGGTTTACGCTTAAGCTGTTTATGACCATACTCCGGTAAAGGAAAACGGGTTAATGCCTTTACATTAGCTTGTGCATTGATGGATTGGGTTAAGAACATTAATGTAAACACTCATTATTGAGTCATTTAGACCCCGTTTACACCTGTTATTAAGATGTGTTTTGTCGACAAATAGACGAGGGAGACACATTCCCATTCACACCTGGTGTTTAATCCATCTCTTTTGTCCGCTTTCAAACACTTCTGTCCTGATTTCTTCGAGCGGAGGGTCTATGGGCGGGTAAAAGTTTTTTTGTTTTTTTTTTAGATCTTTCAATCTAATGGACAAAATAAGCTCATGCAATTTACATATGCATGTTAAGAGTATTCAGAGTAGGACTGTCAAACGATTAATCGCGATTAATCGCATCCAAAATAAAAGTTTGTGTTACATAATATATGTGGGTGCACTGTGTATAATTATTTTATATATATATATATATATATATATATATATATATATATATATGAAGAGTTCAGATGCAAAAGCCTCTAAGTGCCATTTGAAATTTTCTTCTAGAATGATCATTTTTATCAAGCTTGTATATTTAAGTTCAAGATTTCACTTAAATGGCAATGATAATTACCTATTAATTGTTATTTAAGTGAAATTACTGAACTTATATATACAAGTTTGATAAAAATCATCATTAAAGAAGAAAATTTCAAATGGCATTTAGAGGCTTTTGCATCTGAAGTCTTCATATATATATATATATAAATAAATAAATAAACATCTTTAAGAATTTTTTATTTTAGAAAATATATTTAAGAAATATTTTCATGTATATAGATTTATATATGTCAAACGATTAATCGCATCTAAAATAAAAGTTTGTGTTACATAATATACGTCGGTGCACTGTGTATAATTATTTTATATATATATATATATATATATATAAATAAATACACATCTTTAAGAATTTTTTATTTTAGAAATTATATTTAAGAAATTTTCATGTATATAGATTTATATATAATTTATATTATTCTTAAACATACAAGCATGTGTGTATGTATGTGTATATATATATATATATATATATATATATATATGAAGAGTTCAGATGCAAAAGCCTCTAAATGCCATTTGAAATTTTCTTCTTTAATGATGATTTTTATCAAACTTGTATATTTAAGTTCAGTAATTTCACTTAAATAACAATTAATAGGTAATTATCATTGCCATTTAAGTGAAATCACTGAACTTAAATATACAAGCTTGATAAAAATGATCATTCTAGAAGAAAATTTCAAATGGCACTTAGAGGCTTTTGCATCTGAACT
>NC_142781.1:6286488-6296488 GCF_988280905.1 Pimephales promelas
AAGGCACCAAGTAAAAAGACAAGCTTGCTACAGCCAGGTTGTAGTCGAGCCAGGTTGTAGTCGTGGCCGTACCCTCCAGCGATCGGACAGCCTAAACTATTCCTAACCATTTGTTACAAGTCCTAACACAATCTAATCAAGTCCTAACAATTCCTAACACAAGTCCTAACAATCCTAACAGGTCCTAACAATTCCTAACACAGGTCCTAACAATTCCTAACACAGATCCTGACAGGTCCTAACAATTCCGAACCGCACTCAACGGTTGGCTGGACGGGGCAAAACAGTCATTGGCCGAAACATAGTCACGTGACTTCTATCGTCACACAGAGGGCCGGCGGGAGAAAAACTCGTCATACCCCCATCACTTGTTTTTTGATGAAGCCAAATATAGTTTAATCGAGAAGGAAGTACGACACGGTTTTGTATTTTGATACAGGTGAGTACAGTTTATTTCACATATAACGTGAAAGAGAAGCAGTACGTTCGTTGTTGTAACACTTTTATTGAGTTCGGAGGCCATGGTTGGATATAACAGTGATATAACGTTAAATCGAGGTGGCCATTCTAATCGCAAAGCGTAGAATATAAACGATGATGATAATAAATATGATGATTAATGTTAAAATACAGAGTGGTGACTTGTTTTGTATCAATAGGCTGTATGGTAACACTTTTTAATAACTACACGCTAATAATCATTAGTTAAGTATGAGTAAACAGTTAATTCATCATTCATAAAGCATTAATAGACATTAAGCAGTTTATAAATACAGCTATAAACGCTTTCTTCTTGATTTAAAAACATATCTATAATTTGTCTAATTAATGTATTTTCATCCTTTATTAATGATCAATTTATCATTTCTAAATGAAGAATTGCATTTTTTATGAACCAGTTATTTAAGAGTTGTCAGTCATTCATAAGATCACTTAGAAAGTGTAAGTAAATGATTAATAAACTATTTATATGTACATTCATACATCTTATTATTCAGACATATAGTGAAAATTGCTTAGTGTGTTAATAAAGGCTTCATTAACATGTATTAATGCTGTAATTCTGGGTTAATTCGGATAGTTATAAAGCATTTAGTTGTGGTCGGTTAACTATGTGTGTGAGCTCATCTAAAGTGAGGACTATTCATGCCTTGTAAAGCATTTATAAATGAGATTTAAAGGCTGTAAATATTTCTATGTTCTGTATCGTTGTGTTTGTTACATTGGTAACACTTTACAATAAGGTTAATTTATTAAACATTAGTTAATGTATTAACTAACATAAACTAACCATTTGTTACTGTATTTGTTACACTTTGTTAACGTTAGTTAATACAAATCTAGCTGTTCATTGTTGTTCATGTTAGTTCACAGTGCATTAACTAATGTTAACAAGATTTTTAAAAAGTATTAGTAAATGTTGAAATTAACATTAACAAAGATTAATAAATGCTGAAGAAGTATTGTTGAAACTGCTTAGTTACTAATGTCTATTAATGTTTTCTAAATGATGAATTAACTGTTTACTCATGCTTAACTAATGATAAATAGCGTGCAGTTATTATAAAGTGTTACCAGGTAAGGGATAATATGTTATTATTTTAATCATTTGAATTTAGTGTAATGTTTTTATTCATTCTATTTGACAGTTAAAACATAGTATTTTAACATAATACAATTTTAAAAATATATAACTTACGTAATTTGACAACCATCCATGTATTAAATAAGTCAAAAATCATCCAAGTGTCAAATCCCTCGTCTAAATAAAAATTGTCTTTAATTATTATTACTATTTTTTTTTTAATTCTTTAAATTTCACTTCAATTGTATCTCTCTTAAGTTGTTCTCAAGTTGTCTGGTATTTACCCTGTTGTTGTTGTTTCATACTTATAGACATGACTAAGACTGGTAAACCTGATTCATACTGGCATGACATCATGTGCAAGTATGCCCAAGGGAAGTACCACTTCTCAACAGGCAAGAAGCCAGGGGCGAAGAAGTGGAAAGATGCCTTGGACAGAATTAATAACTGTCCATTACACAAACAGACCCGTGCCTATGATATATTTGGGAAAATAATCACTTGCAAATGTGGTTATCATAAGGTATGTAATGATAAATGTGATTATTTTACCTATGCTGGTGATCATTACTAATTTTAAAACAGAATAATTTTATTGTTTGAGTTGTAAAGCCTGACATGTTATTGAAAACGTGGCCTAACCCTGAAGATTGCAGAGATAAGATGCAGTATAAATAATAGTCAGAAAAAGGCATATATGCACAAACTGAGCAAAGCTGTTCAATTTAAAGCAGATGCTGTCAGTACACTAGATTAATATCTTAGCTTTTAATGTAAATCGGTGAAGGTCTTTATAATGGTATAACAGACTACTTGCATAAAATGCATATAAATTTCAATTTAACTCACAGTAAAAAGATACCTGCACTAAGACCTGAAGGTGGGTGTTTTTACAACTACACTAAATTATTACTTTCCTTTAAGCCCTATGAATCAGATGACAGATGGCATGTAGTAATTGTGTACAACAGAGTTTTCCGCAAAGTTTTAATTGTGATAATTTGCAGATTTTGAGACCTAGGGAAAACACTAATGCTTGTTTTACAGTCAGCGGAGCAGACAGTGGCAGGCGCCCAGGCAGGACCACTGAGCAGTGCAGGCATGCAGGCAAGACCAGCAACCAGCGCAGGCGTCCAGGCAGGACCACTGAGTAGTGCAGGCATGCAGGCAAGACCAGCAACCAGCGCAGGCGTCCAGGCAGGACCACTGAGTAGTGCAGGCATGCAGGCAAGACCAGCAACCAGCACAGGCGCCCAGGCAAGACCACTGAGTAGTGCAGGCATGCAGGCAGGACCACTGAGCAGTGCAGGCATGCAGGCAAGACCATCAACCAGCACAGGCGCCCAGGCAAGACCACTGAGCAGTGCAGGCATGCAGGCAAGACCAGCAACCAGCACAGGCGCCCAGGCAAGACCACTGAGTAGTGCAGGCATGCAGGCAAGACCAGCAACCAGCACAGGCGCCCAGGCAAGACCACTGAGTAGTGCAGGCATGCAGGCAGGACCACTGAGCAGTGCAGGTGCCCATGCAAGACCAGCAAGCAATGCAGGTGCCCTGGCAAGACCAACAAGCAGTGCAGGCATGCAGGCAGGAACACTGAGCAGTGCAGGCTCAAGATCAGTCCCACAGAGCAGTTCTTCACTTAAGTGTGGTCTTTGTAGTAAAGAAGTTGATGTGGAGTGTTTCACTGAACATTTGTCGGACTACCATGTTCAAGAATCTTGTGACCAGTGTGGTGAAAAAGTCTGGGGTGCGGTTGGACTTCTTCACCACATTGAAACCAATCACCATTGCACTAGTCTTGCAGGCACAGAATCTTTGGATCCACCAACATCTTTTCCACCAACATCCTTTACTGAACCACCCGCATACATTGAAGAGCAGCAAAACACTCCACAAACTGCACCTCAAACACCATCCCTGGACATTAACCTGAGGCCTCCAGAAGTGAATTGGGTGAGTTTTCTCCCCAAACAGTTCTGTCGTGTTATTAAGCCAGCAGACCAAAAGTGGATAGCCCAGTGTCTATATGACAGTACAGGACGACTAAAGCAGCAGTTTTTTAAAAACTGGTTTCATCCACCTAGTCCCAGCAAGCCTACTACTTCACCTCCTGATCCCAACACTTACTTCAGACAGCGGATGTTTCTGTGGGGCCCAATGAGAATGTGGGGTATTCCTCTGAAGTGCACACAGTGCGATAGAAAGATGCACCATTCAGGAATCTACACCAAAGTGAGGGAAGTCATTGATATTGATTGTAGATATTATTTAATTGGAGTAGACTACCCTCGCTGCAGCAAGTGTATGATACCTGTCTGCCCTTGGAGTTCGGAGATCCTCAAACAACTTGATCCCTCCCACAGAAACAAATTCCCTGCTGTTCTCACCACTCACCTTGCACTTGACAGGAAGTGTGTGACTTTGTTGAAGCCCAGAACTGCAGGGAACAGCTCTAGTTTCTTGCAGCAGGCACTTGAAGAAATTCACAGCGAGGAGTGGGGAAGACGGACCATAGATTATCTGACGGACTGTGAGTTACATAAAAAGAGATCCGCCCTGACACAAACTGAAGTGATTTATCAGCAGCCACCACCTTTTTGCCCCCTACCTCTGGCCCAGTGGTTTGAGACTGTTCATGCCAATGAGATCCTGTGTCACATTGATGAGCTGAAGGGTGTCATAACATCGACATATGGTAGCATCCTAAAGCTTGATTCTACCAAGAAGGTAAATATATATAAAAAGAGGCAAATCAGCTGTATGTTATGTGATTTTTCTGATTATAATGTTTGTGTATTTAAATAGATAACTAAAAAGCTTGCTGGTGGCATCGCGGATACTGCTACATGGATGACCAATGTTGGCAATGAGTTTGGCCAAGTCCTGAACTGTGTCTTAACCACTGGTGAAGGAGCTGGCATAGATGACTTGTGTCAGGGCATCGTAAAGAGATACAAGGATGCTGGGGAGCCAGAGCCAGCTGTGATCTACGTTGACAGGGACTGCTGCAGCGAGACAGGTTTGTTACATTAAATCTTTACCTAATATGAATGTGTTTGCATCCATGCATTTCTAATTCATATTAGCAACAATTTCAGGCATTTTTCTGAATGAGAATAAATCACAGATCTGCACGGTTCCAACTATTATTGGACAGAGACTTTACATGCTTTTTCTATGTGTTTGTTCATATTTTTTAAGAACACTCATAAAGAGAATTGTAAGAACTATTTACAAGAGTAATGTATATGCTGTGGCAACTGCATATCCAATGGCGCGGGTGCCTCTTATGTGCAACCAAATGGGCTAGCCCTACGTCATTACACATCAGAACCCGACAAGGGGGCGTGGCCTTACTCACATACAAATACCGGCTGCTTTGCACACCCCTAATATATACACAATGGTTATAAATTTCTTAATTTCTATTTACAGTAGCAATTTACTGTGAGAACCTTGGTTCAGTGTTTGCAATCAAGTAAACAAAAGCTTATGTAAAACAGCATTATTATATTTGTTTAATGATGCAAATCACTAAAAATTCGCAAAAAATACACGCATTGTTTCTCCCTGGTGTAGGTGTGACTCCAGTTCTGACCTGGTTTCGCCCATGGAAGATCACTGTGCGACTCGATGTTTTCCACTTCATGCGGCGGTTCACAGCTGGCCTTACAACGGAGCACCATCCATTGTATGGCACTTTCTGCTCAAAGTTGTCCACCTGTGTGTTTGAATGGGACAAGGAGGACATCTCTCGCCTTAAAGAGGCGAAAAAGACCATTCTTTTAAAAAAAAATAGGGGTCATATTCCAACAGAGGCCCAAATCCTGTCGAGCATCACCTCCAACGAGCTGGCCAAGCACTGCAGGAGGAGGACACGTGGAGTTCAAGAAACTTGTGACCTGATCCAAGGACTGCTGGACTCCATGTGGGAACTGACCGACACCACTGGTTTGCGCCTCATCAATCCAGAGAGCATGTCACACGTGTGGGAGGTACAGCAGAAACACTTACCTTGCATCCAAGATCCACCCGGTGTTCAGCTGTACACAAAACTGGGCTCCGGTTTACAGAAGGGTGACAAGGTTCTGGATGTGCTGAGGTGTGGCAGAGGGTCCTCCTCCCTGGAAAGCTTCCATCGCCACCAGTGCACTTTTATTCCAGGTAAATTTACATTATAAGACAATACCATGTGTATATTTAAATAGTGTTGGAAACGCCTTATTCACGGCAGTGCCATCTTTGTGTTTTAATGAGAATGAAAGCGAGGCTGTGAGGGATAGACTTGCATCTCTTCAATGGGCTGTACTGTTATTTAATGTGTTTTCGGATTGTTCTGCTCATGAAACACTGGAAAAATATCTTTCCAAGAAATGTCAGTTGACAAAAAAAAACTCCCGACAATGTAAGCTGTGGAAAATTTTAAGTAATCTAGCCGCTTTATTCAGCTTTTTACAGCGGATGCCATTGGAAACACGGTATCTTTCACAGCCTCACTTTCATACCTGTCATGGTGCTGCTCTGAATAAGGTCTATTGGATCCAAAAGTTGGGGTTATATAATAGTGTTTTAATCATGTGAAACATTGTTTTTCAGGGTGGAGATGTAATGCACTTCATACACAGATGTACATGCTTGAGGGGGCATCTAGGTGGAACATCAACCGAGCTCATCAAGCTGTGGACATGAGTGGTACATCACAAACAAAAATGTATAATGTACGTTTAATGTCCCAGATGAATGTCCTCAGCAACAAAGTCCTTGGATGTCCACTCCTGCCAGAATTCAAACCTCCTGGGAGACCCACCGGTAATATTCAACATTGTACCCTCTATTGCAATAGTGATTCCATGTTTGCATGACTGATGATTGCTATAAAGGTGCCCATTTGTAGTTATAAGATGTGTCAGTTTGTGAAATTCCTTTGTGATTTTGGCTTTTATTTAATTGCATTTGTCATGTGTTAATCCAAAAATGTATTATTTGTTAGCAACACTAGTTTCATCACATGCTTTTCTGCTTTAGCCTGATATATAGCTCTTTTTTTCAATATGTTTATTGAATTTTTATGGCAGATGAACGTATAGCTGTGGAGTATTTGCTGGCCCAGTCTAACAGAGGAGACCTGCTTTCTCCACTGGAGCAACATGAAATCCCCTTGCCAGAGTTGCAGGTTGAAGTTCAGGAGGATGAGTGTCTGGATGTCACAATATGTGATGCAGCAGACATTGATTTAGACACACCCACCCTTGGAATTTCCAGCAGTCATGGTGATTCATTGATCTCACCTCTGGTAATGTCAATTTTCTTGATCATTTTAAATTAAAATTGCATAGAAATGTTAGTTTTTAGTAGCAACTAATGAGTTGCTTCATGATTTATACTTTTTTTAATTAGAGCTTTTTTAATCACTAACAAGTGCACTGCTTACCCATACTTCTGATACTTTTATTAAACTCTTAACACAGACTCACACCTACAAAACACAATTGGCCGAATGGATAATTTTCTTCTCAAAAACACATTTTGTTAAATATACACTAACTATATTTCAAAATAGAACACATCTAACTTTACCAAAACACTAGAAATCTTACTCAAACTGAAATGATTCTGTCAACGAATAACGCTTGTTTTCGCTTCACAAGGTACATGCAGTCAATCAAAGTACACCAGGTTTCAAAATACTGGCTATTGTTGACATTACAAAAACTGCATAGACTTTGATGTTTCCGTTTTACAGGTATTTGCATGAAAAATATGCAATCCACCATTTTTACACTAAATTTCTTGACTGGAAACTGTATGTCCACATATACAGTAATGTTCACATGATAGAACAGAAAATGTTTTACAGTATTGCTTACAGTGAACAAAATACCCATGTTACAACTGATTGGACAAACTCTTGTTAGCGACTGAAAGAAAAACTAATGATAAAACTTTTTTAGATAAAACTAAAGCTAAACCTTTTTGTTGTTGTTGTTGTTTAGCATAAACTTTGAATTGTCAGTTTTGTAACTGAAGTTTATTCTTCTTTTAAAAATGTTTTAAAATAATCTAGGAAACCGTGTACAGTCCTCCTGATACTGAAGACATTTCCTTTGCTGGGCCGAGCACACCAGCTCCGGTAAAGTTTGTAATACTTGGTGCTTGTAATTTGTGAAGAATGGTTTATTAAAGAGCTGTTAATAAATTATTTCATAATGCACGATTCTGTTTTTGTTTCCATTTTCAGGACAGTAGAAGTGATTCAAGGGGTGTTCCTGGATGGGAGGCAGTGGATAACCTGGCAGGGTACCTCGTCAGTCTCAACCGCACGATCACTGGTTTATCAACCAACGAGATAGCAGAGATCTTGCGGTTGTATCAGAATTTGCATCCCATTGATCAGTCCCCCTCCAAGTATTCCCTTAAGTGCAAGAAAAAGATCTTGGCAGGTCCTTGGAGAGCTTCTCGGAAGCGTAGTGGCTCAGCCCCTGGTCAGCAAGCAGCTGAGAGGTGAGTTAAATTGTTAAATTTGAGTCTTGTTGAATGCTCCCTGTGTAATTTACAGTTTTTTTCAGTCGCTAACAAGCATTTGTCCAAACAGTTGTCACATTTTCAAAACTCTAAACACAATTAGCACAACATTGATCTTTTGTGGCCATACCATTCACACATTTCATGTTGTTTTCACACAATATGCAGTCAGTGAACACATTTCCACAATGCTTACATTTTCTTAACAGACAAGCTATACCAACAAAATTATGGATTGTTTTTGTAGTATTTTCAAATGTTAACACACACCATCCCAAAATAGCAAAAACAATATTCCAAACCTTAGATACAGTATAAAAACATCTGCTTCTGCAATGATATCAGTTCAAAAACAATATATCTCAGCTGATAATAAACAAACAATTGAATGATTGACCCACAGCTTATTTATGTTGGGTAAATTGGGCCAACCACAGCTGTTTTCAGTCTGGCTTAGATTCAGTGGCGGGGTTATTTTTTCCTATTATTGACACTTATACAGTAAAAGGAGGCCTTTAAAGTAAAGAGTAATGTTTTTGGAAACAGGAAAAGACAAACACTGTAATGTCTGGACGAGAAAGAGTAAGAGCAAGGGGCCCAGGCAGAAGAGCAGGCCCAGTGAGAGATGCAGGAGCAAGGAGATGCAGTGAGAGGTGCAGTGAGAGATGCAGTGAGAGATGCAGTGAGAGGTGCAGTGAGAGATGCAGTGAGACATGCAGTGATGCAGTGAGAGATGCAGTGATGCAGTGAGAGGTGCGGTGAGAGATGCAGTGAGAGATGCAGTGATGTGGTGAGAGATGCAGTGATGCAGTGAGAGGTGCAGTGAGAGATGCAGTGATGCAGTGAGAGGTGCAGTGAGAGAAGCAGTGAGAGATGCAGTGAGAGATGCAGTGATGCAGTGAGAGGTGCAGTGAGAGATGCAGTGATGCAGTGAGAGGTGCAGTGAGAGAAGCAGTGAGAGATGCAGTGAGAGATGCAGTGATGCAGTGAGAGGTGCCATAAAAAGGTGCCAGAACTATAGAATACTGATCATACATAATACAATCATGCATCTTTTTATTCACAGACTGTTCATGACTCATGGTCAGGCTGCCCAGAGACCTGATGCCAACAGGGTTTCAGAATGTGTCGCACTTAAGCTTCTGAAGGAATTCAGGGAAGCCAGAAATAGGCCTAAAGACAACAAGGGCAAAACCTTTCCCATTCCTCAGGCAATTGTGATGATATATAGCCACATCAAGCAGCTGCTTGAAGACTGCAGAGAGCTACTGGACAAGACCAACTTGGTGCTAGTTACTGTAAACAACACAACAGTGTCTTCATGGTGAGTTGGATTTCAGCTTCCTAAATTCACTTCCTATGAGGAATGACTGCACTTCTGAAATAATAAATTTATTGAACTATTCCCAATTCCATATATATTTCTATATAACGTACATTACAGTAAATACACATTGTTTTCAGACACCCTGTCTCATTTTGAAATTTGTAACCTTTTATCTGTCTGCCAAAAAAGGATTTTAAGAAATTGGTAATAAATGCATACATTGTTTCACAAAAGCTTTTCAGAAATTTAGACTGTTATGGTTTAGAATACATTATTGCTAATTATACAGCTTTCTAAAATGCTTGATTCTGCTTTGTCAGTTGAGACATTTCGCGGTCAGCTTTTCTCTGACAATGTTCAGAAACTGCAAAGTTCATCAATTACAAAATGAGTTGAATTTCGTCTATAAATCAGCTGTAATGTTATCAGTTTGGTTCTTGTCCAATAATGTGAGTACAGTCAAATTAATAATATTGCTGAATATTAAAGGCGCACTCTGACTTTTTGAAAATTTAGCTTTTTCACTGCATCCCACAGAGTTAGATAAGTCCATACATACCCTT
>NC_142781.1:6343988-6361488 GCF_988280905.1 Pimephales promelas
CCCGTCCTTCAGACCACTTTTTTTGTTGTTACCCGGTGCGTCCTTGTTTCAAGTCCCTGGTCGGGCGATCAAGGCTCTTTTTTTTCATTTCAGCCTATACGATTAATTTTTATGAGCGTTCCCACGCAACACGCACACTTTCTCAAGCAAGAGCCCGGATAGCTCATTCGGTAGAGCATCAGATTTTTAATCTGAGGGTCCAGGGTTCAAGTCCCGGTTCGGGCGTTAGAGCCTCTTTTTTTGTCGAGTGCTACGTTTTGCTGTTGAGTTCTTGCAAGGCACCTGGGCAGCGACGCTGCAAGGCACCAAGTAAAAAGACAAGCTTGCTACAGCCAGGTTGTAGTCGTGGCCGAGTGGTTATGGCGATGGACTAGAAATCCATTGGGGTACCCCCGCGCAGGTTCGAATCCTGCCGACTACGTTTGATGGCATGCGCCTGCTTTAAGCCTTGTTAAAACTTTAGAAAAAAAAGTAAATGTGACAATGGGCAGCGACGCTGCAAGGCACCAAGTAAAAAGACTGCCGACTACGTTTGACGGCATGCGCCTGCTTTAGGCTGGAGGCCTTGTTACAAATTTAGAAAAAAAAGTAAATGTGACAATGGGCAGCGACGCTGCAAGACACCAAGTAAAAAGACTGCCTACTACGTTTGACGGCATGCGCCTGCTGTAGGCTGTAACCTTCTGGAGGCCTTGTTAAAACTTTAGAAAAAAAAGTAAATGTGACAATATTACCCTTGAAAAGAGTTATGTTGGCAAGGAATAGTTTTGTCTGCAAGCTTTTTCTAATGAGCCACACGTCAAGGAGACCGGTAGCTCGCCGTGATCGTATAGTGGTTAGTACTCTGCGTTGTGGCCGCAGCAACCCCGGTTCGAATCCGGGTCACGGCAACTTTTTCTGGGTGGCTTTGAAATTGAGCTCCAAGTTACCACCTCTGCCCACCCCGTCCTTCAGACCACTTTTTTTGTTGTTACCCGGTGCGTCCTTGTTTCAAGTCCCTGGTCGGGCGATCAAGGCTCTTTTTTTTCATTTCAGCCTATACGATTAATTTTTATGAGCGTTCCCACGCAACACGCACACTTTCTCAAGCAAGAGCCCGGATAGCTCATTCGGTAGAGCATCAGATTTTTAAACTGAGGGTCCAGGGTTCAAGTCCCGGTTCGGGCGTTAGAGCCTCTTTTTTTGTCGAGTGCTACGTTTTGCTGTTGAGTTCTTGCAAGGCACCTGGGCAGCGACAGAGAGAATGAAGGGCGGCAAGTGTCACTTTGAGTGATTTATTGCCCCCCATAAAAATAAGCCCCGCCCCTTTTTTACCCCTCCCGCTCACTTCCGGTCTGAACGCGTGATCGTGGGAAAATTCCCACGGTCTCCCCTCCTCTTCCCACCCACCAACACCCCTTCACCACCACCTCCACTTCTGGACTGGTCACGTGATCGTGGGAAAATTTTCCCACGATACGGAACCCCATCTGATGCGGTACCAGACTGTACACCTGTTACACCTGTCTTGTTCAATGTAAAAATGTTCAAAATGATGGAAAAACAATACATTTTCAAACTTTAATGATGACAGAAAACAGATATAGGTTATGTTTTTATTATTTATTAAACAATGGTCCTTTTACACGCATTGTTTAAAACCATTTAGTCAATTTATATCATTAAAACGCAGTACAGGTCTTTTCCTTTACACGTTATTTAGTAAATTACTCCATTTTTAAATAAAACATCTGTTTTAAAAAAGTTTTCATTCACAAAAATAACATTTTGGAGCAAAAGTTGTACTTTTACACAATTACACACCGTTTAAAAGTATTAAATAATATTGATTATAATAATAATTATCGATGTTCAAACACTAAAATGTTAAATTGTTTAGACGTAAAATAAATAATTAATAAATGTTATCAAAATGTGTATTAAAACAGCGTGTATTTAAATTACATCAAACAATTATTAAAGGATATCAAAACTTAAAAACATAAAAACTGACTTACGTTCTGTTTTGTTGGTGAAAGAAGAACAAAATTATCCCGTTTAAAGATTAATCACCTCCAAAGATATATCCAACAGCAGCGGTTATCCAAAAGGTATATCCGGCTGCAACGCTTTATCCAAAAGGTATATATCCAAAACTTTAGATAATTCCAAAAGTTATCCGGTTCAAAGTTGTGTAAATGTAATCCCGGGAGCCCAAGAAAGCACGTCCTAACAGGCCGAAGTCAGAGAGAGCAATGACATATCCAACATCTCTACTGTGACCTGGTTCAAGCTCCGCCTCTTAGATCCCTCCCAAACAAGAGGTGTGAGAAAAATCACAGCACATGTCAGCGCTAGCTCTGAGAAAAGCGACCACTCACCTTGAAGAGCTGTCCGAAATGCAACCGCTGAACAGAGCACACGGGCCCAGGGGTTGACTCCTCCTCCTTGCACGCCCTAGATGACGCGCGCACGGTGGATTGGTCTACGCTCTATTCACTACCTGTACGAGCGACAGATTGGTCCACACATACACACACTCGCACGTAAACTCCTCCCATACTCTGGCCGCGTCCGTTTTAAAAGACCATGAGCTCACAGACTGAGTGCAGACAGTGTGGATTTTAAGGATCAGGTCCGCGGATTGAATTTTGGATCTATACGGATTTATTATTGTGTTAATTTGGGAGCTTAATTTAAAAGTGGAGTTCATCGGATTATCAACATTGTTCAGCGTGTGGAAATATGTGGATTTATCATCATGTTTGTTCATTCTGAATCGCGAAAACAGTTCATTGGGTTTTGAGGATTATGCCGTTTCTTGTGGAATATCATGCATTCATCACAACAGTAAGGATTATGTGTTTTATCAACGCTGGGTACACCTGTGGAAATATGAGAATTTATCAATGATCTCCTCATCGCACTGCTCATTGGATTATGTGCTTTATCACCGATCTGTTCAATCATAGCGTCTGATCCACAAAACGTGTCATTGGGTGTTTTATCAGTGTCCTCTCCAGCGCGAGGAAATATGTGGATTTATCATCAGGTTTGTTCATTCTGAATCACGAAAACAGCTCATTGGATTTTGAGGATTATGTCGTTTCGGCATTTGTGGAATATCATGCATTCACCACAAGGAAATCCGAGACATGAAGTCTTATAATTTCAACAGGGTGCGCAACGTTAAGTGGATGTAAACAGAGAACTTGTAACGGTTTTTAAACACGGGAGGATAATCGTGAAAAAGCGTTCTGGACAACATCTGATAAGGTAATATACAAATATTGATTTGACTTTATTCATCTGACTGTTTTTTATTATTGGTACGGTCTGTAGATTACCTTTAAATTCAGTAATAGTGTATTCTAAGTCCAAACAACATATCATCTGAAATCTCACAATCTCTAGTTTTAATATTTGATAATTAGTTTTTATTTGTGTGATTGTTTTTTGCCTGTTATTTCTATTACAGCATAACCTGTTGTTATCCTTAACACCAGAGGGGAATCGTGAAATACATCATGAACAACAGCTGAGCTGATAAAGGTAACAAATATTTATACAAATATTGATTTGACTTTATTCACCTGACTGTTATTTTTATTATACGGACTGTAGATTACCTTTAAATTCAGTAATAGTGTATTCTAAATCCAAACTACATATCATCTGAAATCTCACTATCTCTAGTTTTAATATTTGATGATTACTTTTTATTTGTTTGATTGTTTTTTGACTGTTATTTCTATTACAGCGTGAACTGTTGTTATCCTTAACACCAGAGGGGAATCGTGAAATACATCATGAACAACAGCTGAGCTGATAAGGTAACAAATATTATACAAATATTGATTTGACTTTATTCACCTGACTGTTGTATTATTGGTACGGACTGTAGATTACCTTTATATTCAGTAATAATGTATTCTAAGTCCAAACTACATATCATCTGAAATCTCACTATCTCTAGTTTTAATATTTGATGATTACTTTTTATTAGTTTTTATTAATTTGAATGTTATTTCTATAACAGGTTGTTGTTAACCGCGCTGAAGGACAACCGTGAAACCCCTGACAGCAACTAATATTGGTAACAAAGCACCTTTTAAATGAATGTTATCCAGATTATCAATGGAAAAGACACAACGCAAGTTATGCAATATATCATAATTACTGATTTCTTTTTATTAATTTGATTGTTATTATTTTTATTCATTTGACTGTTATTTTACAGTTGTTATTTGTAATAATAGTATGGGTTGTTGTTATTAAAATCTCTTCAGCGTCACCAACCCCAGCGGTGGGATCCCCAAAAACCATTACCTAGACTAATCTTGACAAACTACATATCATTTGAAATCTTACATTCTCTAGTTTTCATATTTGATGATTACTTTTTATTTGTTTTTATTAATTTGACTGTTATTTGTAATACTGCTATGGTTTGTTGTTAAACATTACCCATCAGCTATTACTATTATCTATGAATGGTGATGGTGTTGGAGTATTCGTTTATAGTCTACTAGTAACACATTAAAACAAAATGGCTTCTAAAAGATCTTACACTGATATGCAGTCAGACTCAGACGAAGATGTAGAACACATAAGATCGAGGCATCTCAGTACTAATGAACTATTGCAACGTTTAATACGTGAACAGTTAAGAGCAATTGACACTACAGGACTTTCAGTAAGGGAGAGATTGCAAAATGTTATAGCCGAACAACGATCCTGGCTAGACATGGGTGATGATGAATCCATCCACTCCGATAATGGGTTTTCGAATCATCATCACCACATTCCTAATATCGACTCTGACGAACGTATCATGTCGAGACATGATGGAAATAATGAACAATTGCGTTGTTTAATAAGTGAACAATTAAACGCACTGGACACTACGGGACTTTCAGTTAGGGAAAGATTGCAAAATCTTATCGCCGAACAGCGATCCTGGCTAGACGGGGATGATGATGATCATGAAACCATCCAGTCCGGTAATGGGTTTTCGAATTATAATCATCAGCTCCCTAATATGGGCCTTAGTCAGGACGAAATTCATACGCTGACGACTGAGGGAGGACGTGTAGGCGACTTCGTAATAACCCCTCGACCACGTTTCAACGGACTTGAAATCCAAAGGACACTGAATCTCCGTGAAATAGATACAAACGATTTGGCTGATTTTAATCATCGTCTACACAATATTTTAAACGAGATTGTGCATTTTTCTCAACTGACGGCCGGCGATACGGGCTATGTGAATATAGCACTAACTGGTGACAGCTTACCTACGTCTATAAATGCTGTGTTAACACCAGAAAGCAATCATGATCCATCATTATTCATTGACCAAATTGAACGCGCTGCACAAAGCAACAGAGATGTGTCAACAGACAACTCTTTATCTCTAAGAGTTTCTGTAGCTATGGATCATCAGGGGGGTGGCGGCGCACGTAGGAAAATCACAGACATGGCCATCAGTGACACTATCAAACGAAATAAAATGCATTTATTTTGTCCGATGAATTTGAACGACAACATGTGTCTTAGTTATTGTCTGACATACTTTTTGAATCCAACATTCACAGATCAACAGTTGCAAAAATCAGCAATGGACATACACACATCGTGTGGATTTGCACCGCACGATAAAATAGGATTTCATGATCTGAACATTTTCGAGAGAAAATTAAATTTAAAAATTGTAGTTTTTCACAGAGACTGCACTGGAAAGGTACAGGTCTACAAAAACACAGATGAAATACATCCAAAGACCGCAAATTTATACATTCATGAATCGCATTACTATCTGATCAAAAATTTGAAAGGTTTCTTAGGCACTAGTTATGTCTGTCAATTTTGTTACCGCGGATTCAACGATAGGAGACTGCATAAATGCAAATATGTCTGTAATATTTGCTGTACAAGCGAATGTCGCACACATGTCACAAACTATAAACACTGCCCAGACTGCCTCAGATACTGCAGAAACACCTTTTGTTACGAAGCACATAAACAAGAGCGTACATCCGTTGAAAAATCGCAATGTGACACTATAAAATACTGCACTAAATGTCAAAAATTGTATAGGGTTGCAAGATCTGGTGATAAAACCAAACCACACAAGTGCTCTCCAGAGAGCTGTGTACATTGCAACGAGATTTTGACAAGCGAAGGTAGTCACGAATGTTACATTCAGCCTCTAAAGTCTGAAATGTGTGATGAAAAATACATTTATTACGACTTTGAGACTATGTACCAGGATGATAAACATGTGGCTAATTTTGTATGTGCAATGACTCAGACAGGCGAGACGTTTGAAGCTGGAGGCACAGATTGTGTGGCACGTCTGATTAAACATTTCAGACGTCCAAAATACAATGATTACACATTCATAGCTCACAATGCTTCGGGGTTTGATTCCTACATTCTGTTACAGTATTTTAGCAGCGAAGGCATAACTCCAAAGGTTATTATGCAGGGGTGTAGAATATTACATATGTACGATGCGGCGTTTAGACAAAGATACGTGGACAGTTTCCAGTTTCTCCCTTTTTCGCTTAAAAAGGTCCCGGCTGCATTAAACCTGACGGTGAATGATAAGGGTTTTTTTCCACATCATTTCAACAGATTAGAGAATGCAAATTATGTGGGTCCCTATCCTGCAAAAGAGCTTTACGGTTATGAAACGATGAGCGAAATCGAACGTGTCAGATTTGACTCGTGGTACACATGTGTATTGAACGATGTCTTTGACTTCGAAAAAGAGCTTGCTTTTTACTGTCGGAATGACGTTGTGATCCTTCGAGAGGCCTGTATAAAATATCGCAAAGAATTCATCGAATGTACAAACATTGATCCGTTTAAATCTGTGACATTGGCCGGAACATGCATGAAAGTATTCAAAACAAACTTTTTGAGTCGGGATACAGTTGCACTTACACATAGTCACGCATACATTAATCAATACAAAACGTACTCCAACGCGTCAATTCAGTGGTTAGAATTTATTAAAAGTAAGGACTGTGTACCCGTGCAGCATGCCTTAAACCACGGAGAGCAAGCCTTCGGACCTTATCATGTTGATGGTTATTATGAGTCTGTTGATGGGGTAAAAACAGCCTTGGAGTTCTTGGGCTGTTTTTACCATGGACACGATTGTCGATTTAAGCCGGAAGAAATTCAGCCTTTATCAAAAGTATCGTTTGGTACTCTCAGAAGGCAATCGGATGAAAAGATAGAAACACTTCGTAAAGTGTATTCCTTACGAGTGATTACTATCTGGGAATGCGAATGGGATCATGCTAAACAAACAAATCATGATGTCATTCAGTTTATGGAATCTTACGAAGCACCTGAGAGGCTCAGACCCCGGGATGCATTATTTGGTGGACGTACGAATGCGTATAAGTTGTACCACAAAACAGCTGATGATGAACGAGTGGATTATTATGATTTCACATCGCTCTACCCGTACGTACAGTCGAGTAAGACTTATCCTATCGGACACCCGAAGATTATTTTTGAGGATTTTGAAGAAATAGATAATTATTTTGGGTTAATTAAAGCGACAGTGCTACCGCCTCGTAAGCTATTTCATCCTGTTCTGCCTTATCGATGCGGTGGTAAACTAATGTTTCCTTTATGCAGGACTTGTGCAGAGAATCAGATTCAGGACCCCCAATGCAGTCATACTGATGTCGACAGAAGTATCACTGCTACATGGGTCAGCGTTGAATTACAACGAGCTATTCAACACGGGTATCATGTGATCAAAATACACGAGGTCTGGCATTTTTCGCAGTCGACTGATACATTGTTTACCGATTACGTCAAAACATTCCTAAAATCCAAACAGGAGGCGTCAGGCTTCCCCTCACATGTAGTGACAGATGCGGACAAACAGTCTTATGTCGATGATTATCTGGATAAACAGGGCGTTCAGCTAGACATCGCTAATATAGCCCATAACCCCGCAAAACGATCTATAAGCAAGCTTATTTTGAACACTTTGTGGGGCCGCTTCTCTCTCAGGACTCATCTGCCTACCACAGAGCTTTTGACAGAGCCTGAAGAATTCACACAGTGTCTTTTTGGAGGTGCCGGCCGAATTATAAAACACTTTTCGTTTGTATCTGATTCAGTGGCATTGATTCAGTGGTCCTATGCAGAACGCGATCCGTGCCCGACACGAGACGTTAATGTCTTTATTGGCGCTTTCACCACAGCTTACGCGCGACTCGAGCTGTATAATCTTTTGGATAAATTAGGCGAACGTGTGTTGTACGCAGATACAGATTCTGTGATCTTTGTGTCAAAAAACGGCGACTGGATTCCCGAGACAGGATCTTATCTCGGTCAATTAACGAGCGAATTAGCGACAGGCGACACTGTGGTTGAGTTTGCATCATCAGGTCCCAAGTCATATGGGTTTAGAACGGCAAACGGACATACGTGTCTCAAAGCGAAGGGTATTACACTTAACGCAAATAATGCACAGATAGTCACACTACAGAGTCTGATAGGGTTAGTCTGTGCGTATGTAGAGACCGGTGACACTCAGGAGCTGTTCCCCCGCACAGAGACCATTACACGTAATAAGAGGACCTTCACATTGCACAACAGATCAATTGTGAAAAGTTTCAGACTTGTGTACAATAAGCGAGTACTCCAACCAGATTATACGACCTTGCCTTACGGGTTTTAACAATACTTTGAAAATGTGTGAAACAGATGTTTTTGACTGCAGACTGCAACACCCGTTTTCGGCTGTTATTAGCGGCCCAAGCAATAGTGGGAAGACTTTTTTTGTAAAGACTCTAATGTACAATTCGGACAAAATGTGTTCTGTGAAGTTTGATAATTATGTGTACATTTATACATGCTGGCAGCCTTTATATGATGAACTGTTACATGCTTTTGATATTAAATTCATTGAAAACATCCCAAAGAAATTGGATGATGATTCATTATTCCCACCTGGTAAAAGATCCCTATTAATTCTGGACGACGTTATGGGTCAAGCAGCGTCCAATTCTGAAGTCGAGAAGATATTTACGCAATACGTCCATCATAAAAATATGAGTTGTTTGCTACTGATACAGAATCTATTTTTCCAGGGAAAATCTACCAGAACAATAGGACTTAACGCAAATTATTTAATAATATTTAAAAACCCCCGAGATAAGCAACAGATAGGTGTTTTGGGTCGTCAGATGTTTCCCGGTAATACAAAGTTTTTTATTGAAGCTTACCAGGATGCAACTAGTCTTCCTTTCAGCTATCTGCTAATAGATTATAAAACACAGACTCCTGAAAGATTTCGGCTCAGAACAGATTTACTGTCTGACTATCCTGTGGTCTACGTCCAGAAGGGAGTTTAAAATGAGTTCGAGACTTTCCAGAAATCTTTACCTTTTAAAGTTATTATACAAGAGCTCGCCCAAACAACGGAAGGTTATTTTGCATTCAGCCCCTGACGAACTCATACTGGCTCTGTGTGAAGTGGCCCTCAATATTCTTCACGGCAAGATCCCTCTAACTGCAAAACAGCTCGGATCTTTAAAAAGGAGAAAGACCGAAATAAAATACGTTGCTAATAAAAAGATCAATATTGCAAGAAAAAGACGTATGATTAACCAAAAAGGTGGCTTTTTACTACCTCTCCTAAGCATAGCCTTACCTTTCATAACTAGCCTGATAACTAGAAACTGAATCTGAAGAGAAAAAATGCAGCATACTGAAAAATTGTATCTTGTACCAAAGCATCAATTGGATGGACTAAGGAATGCGCCGCCACGTGAAAATATCAATACGTCCGTGGAGGAAAACCTGGATTCATCTATAAGGGAGATATTACAGAGACATGACCTGGGTCCGCATGAAAAAGTAAAACTATACACACAAATGTTACAGAGATTTCTGTCTGTGTCAAAGCACAACGATGTGGAGAGCAACGCTTTAACGTTAACAGTGCCGAGTCAGGATGGCGAAAATGAAGAAGCACCCGTCACTGAAGACGTAATCGTATCAGAGGTGCTAAACAACGTCCCTCAGAGAAGCTTGAAAAATGTAAAATACATTTTGGATAAAATGTCTAAGGCCAAACAGTTGTCTTCATGGACAGACGCCGGTGAATTTGTTTATAAAGGGAAAATCATTGCAGGATCTCATATGCTTGATCTGTTGAAAAGCGTAACAATGCCTCAAACGATACATGACAAACGTAGACCGACAGGATGGAATGAATTTCTCGAAGCGTTTTCCTCTTTAAACATACCTCACTCAACTATAAGTAACCATCATGTTAAATGCTTGATTGATTCACTTAAAAGAAAAACAACAGGGAATAGTTTTGAAGATGTACCGAGAAGGTCTTTGAAAAAACGAAGACATCGTAACACACCACCACGTCCCTCTTCAGACACATCTGATAAGTCACCTAAATTAGATGCAAAACAATGGCTAGATTTTTAAGAATTATTTGCATCGATATAATTGGAGATGTTTATCTGTTTTACAAATATTATTGAATGTAAATTTGTGTATATCATAATTATGTAAGTGTATTTTTAAGTTGTATACTAATGTCTGATACCAATAAAGAAAAAGAAAATGTTTAATCTGTTTTACAATTTTATTTATTCATCACACACATAAACAATACATCACATTAATACGTCTGAAATGTTTTACCGGACTGTACACACTGAATGCATTTAAATGTTTTACCATTACAGAGACTAGGTTTCAATTTTTTCACAAAGAGAGAGACCATGACATCATTTTTTAACAAATCATTATGGTAAATTTTTATAATATTCTCATATTCATAACCTCTTGATATATAATACAGAAAAAACACACAATGTTGTCCGCAGGTATCAGAAGTATAATCTTGAACTTGTTTGCCCGAGTACTGAACGACCGTAGAATTGTTTTTTAGAAAGTTATGAAAAGATGCAGGAAAGCAATCTGCATCCGGTGCGTTACCAAAGCTGTCAAAAAAACAGGCGACGCCATCTCGACGTATGTATATGGCAATCCAGTGTTCCCCCGGTTCGTCTGAAGATTGTGTATTCGAAATTAGCATGCAAGGGGTATCCTTTAAAGGGTCTTCGGGTAGGTAATCGCACGGTAGTACACCTAAAAAATTTGTGTTACAGGAAATTTTATCCATCAGTCCCGTCAGTTGCACAGTATTCATTACAGCTGTATTCAGTAGTGCTCTGCGAACACCTGTCTCCGATTTGATATCTCTATAATAGAGTCAAAGACTGAATATATTAAAATGTTAATTGGTTGTGCGAGGGGTACTCTGAAGCGTGCTTCTAATCTAATATTTCCTGATCTAATCAATGAAACGTGTTGACCACATTCCTCGTCGGGTGTCAGATTAAAGGCATAGAGAGTGTATCCGTGTAGGAAATCTTCACGATCTATGATCATAGACTGATTCTTTAGATGCCGACCCGTGGCTGTCACTAGTTGATAAAACTCTCTCACGGCAGACCCGTTATTATATTCTGGTTGAAAGGGACGCGAAGGGACCTGGGTCCCGTCACAGGTCAGACTCAAATATTCAAGGTCAAAATGTTTAAAGGCAAAAGGATTCCTGTCATAAGCACCAGAAAAGGCGGTGTTTTCCGTCATGGCCAAAATGATGGATTTCGGTAGCGGCCCGAGGAAGAGATTTTCATGGTTAGATACACGTGCTCCTGCCGGTACGGAGAAATTTTTCACACAGACTCTATCTATGGGATATTTAGCTGTGGTCGAGAGAAGAGCTTGCGCATGTCCCAAACGCACTGCAGGGGATACGGTGACTCTTTTCACAAAAAGTGAAGCCGACAGTATATTAAGCTTATAATTGATGGCGTCACTACGTATCAGACAGAACTCGTCTTTCGCACGAGTTAACCGAATCCGTATATCCACTCCGTTCAATAATAATTTAGACTGAAAGAAGATGTCGCTGTGAATTGGAGCTAGTAGTTCTACAACACTACTGGCATTTGTGAACGCTGCTCTCTTTGTTAATCCCGCGTTCGCCCCTCCAGGATCCGTAGCATCTATGTGAGCCGAAGAATCTTTGTAGAATAAACCCGCTGAAAAGTTACTCTCGAGAGTGTCTTTTCCATAATTAACGAGGGCCTCAAAGAGACACCTGTAGGGATGCGTATTACTACTGTTACTGACGAGCCGGTCAGCTAAAGAGACGTCAACCTGTGAGAAAATCGTCGATCCAGGGTAATTAATTAAAGCCACAGGCGCTCCGTCAGGAATGTCATTTCCGTTCGGTAGGGTTATTTTGACGCGCGTATATAGGAGCGTGTTATTCAGATCTGTGTAATCTTCACCGGCCCCCGCTATAAAGAATTCGATGGGTGATGCGTCTGTTAAAGCTGACACGGGGCATATCTCCACATACATATTTTTTTCAATAGCTGTTTGTGTCAAAGGGACCGTAAACAGATCCAGCTCTGATTTAATGCACTCATCAGACATACAGTGTAGCAGAGACATTTTTAGAAAATAGTGATACCCCGTCTTTTTAAATCTGCAGATCTTTTCACCCGTTTCGTGCTAGTTCTTCGCTTGCTTTTTGTAACTGAGTGTGTTTTGCTAGAACGCCTGGTCTTCTTTACAGCAAGGACACGCCCTCTTCTCATACGGGTACCCGGTGGTTTACGTGACATCACCATCAGACCATGGCCTTCCTGTCCATTTTCATCATTATTATTATAAGACTTTGTTAGAGCACTGGTGACAACATCACTCATTATGTTTTTAGCGGCTGACTTTAGATGTGGTTTTGCTATACTGATCCCCCTTCTAAAAAAAGGCATTGCCATTCGAAAAAGGCCTTTAAAAAGACCACCGATTCCTGAAGCAAAACCGGACCCGTACATAACTCCGCCCCCTGCGTAACCCGGAAGACCGTTACCTGCCTGAGCCCTGTAGTATGATATGTAGCGTTCGGGATCCACTTTGTACGGTGCGTGATGAGCCATTTTAAAACGGTTGGTGTTTCACAGGTCTAAAATGTAGTTTGGTAACAACCTTTCCGTAGGTGAAACGTACGTCCTGGTTTAAATCGTCTTTTACATCAACAGAGATCTCTGAGATGCAGCTCTTATTAACACGTACGTAATGAGCTTTGTCGTATCTGACACTGACTGTTTTGTTAGTCTCACCATCTATATATACAGTTGCTAATAAAGGTACATAGGCATCCCCAACCGCTTGATAGTCGATTATGTCCGTGTATACATATAGCGTGTAGAATCCGGCATTTATATCAGCCTGGAATGGCGCATATGTGATGTGTGTGTCTTGATGTTCATCCGAACTGTTTAGAGTTTCTATAGAAACCCCTGGTTTTAAACCTAGGATGATCGCTAGTTTGCCATAAAATGTCAACGAAGTCCCTGGGGGCGCTTTGAGAAATACCTTATTCTTTATACGGTCGTAGGCGAGACGTACCCTCTGGGGGAGAGTGACATTTATATCCCTGAGCAAAATGGGTACATCCTCAAAATACCCGCATTTTAACGTATTCCGACTCGTTGATAATTTTAGAGCATTCTGAAACGCATCGCCTCTTACATCGCTCAGTTCGTGGTTATTCTGTAGTAGACGTTGATCACAGACAATAATAAAAACAGAGTCATCCTCATTAAATGTATACCACGTCAATGGATATTCAAATTCAACCAATGCCACCTCCCACAGACCTTTTAAATTTATACTTCTAGCCAATCTAGTTCTGTAATTAGATATTTTGTTATCAGGGTAGATGTTCATCGAAGCGTTGCACGGAAGCGTGACGTAGAATCCTTCCTCGGCCATGGTAATTATTTAATGACGTCTGTCATGAATTCACTAAGGCTTTAACGGACCCTGTAGATCCATCACCTCTTTTTCAGCTATCCAACTGTTAAATTTGGAGGGCCAACCCCACCATTTGACTAGGACGTACGTGACTTTTCCACGTTTTTGTTTATGCAAAATCTTCTCAATCTTAAATGTTTTATCATCACTAACAATAATTTTCTGTAGTTCTTCCTCATAAAAACATCCATCGATGATTTCACCATCTAAGTCTTGTAACCGGTATACGGGAGGGACACGTGGAATGCATGCGGTTATGGTGAAGTATTCCTCCGTATAATTCTGCTCATACCCCTTAGTAAATATGCCTCGGACTTTAGAGACTCTAACAACGTCCCCTACAGAGTATTTAAAGACGGGTGTCTCTTTACGTATTTTACCGTATAAATTATTAAACACTACCGTCTCATTTTCTTTATGAACGTCCAGGGGGCGCATTTTGATGGATTTGTGATAACTACAATTATAACCCTCTGTCAGGTCTTGCAGTATATCGCAGTAACGTTTGGAGTTTACAGCCGTTAAAAACTTCCACATCCGTCCTTTTAGAGTTCTATTAAACCTCTCGACTACACACGCTTTTAAATCGGTTGCTGTGGCAAAATGATGTATGCCATATTTTTTCATCAGTAGTTGAAAATGTTTATTGAAAAACTCTGTCCCCTTATCTGTTTGCAACTTTATCGGTACGCGTCCTTCTTTCAAGATAGATTCGAAAGCTTTAGTCACCTCCGGACCCGTCTTATTTTTCAATGCGCGTGTCCATGAGTACTTGCTGAACACATCGATAACTGTAAGAATAAATTTAATATTATCGTTCTCTTTTGAGTATGCGGTCATATCGACCAAGTCAGCCTGGAATTGATGATCCTTACCGTATACGACTACACGGTTCCGTTTATAATTTATTGGTGCAGTCTTGTGTAACGTATATACGTCCTGTTTGGACAACCATTCGTTAATATCCTTATCATTTAATTTTACGCCGTATTCCTGTAACACAGCCTGTTTTAATCTGTCCTTACCGCCAAAAGCTCCGGGGCTTGAGGGGTTATAGTAAACTTTTTTCATTAGCTCTGACATGTTACTATCTCTGTCACTCTTCATAAAATAATGACCCGTTGTCTTGATGTCACACAGATTTTTATTTCAGATATCTACACGGATCATCCGAACATCAAAATAAAATTTACACACATTTCAAAATTTTTCTCCAACATGTATTCAACTAAAATATCAATCATTTTACAAACATCGGGGTATTCATTCCTTGACAATTTACAAACATCAGTCACATACGTACAAAGACTTAATATATTTCCTATTCTAAGAGATTCCTTGCATTCAGGCATCAGTTCAAGAATGTTGTTGATAGTCGTGCAAGGTATGTGTTTGACGGACATGTTTATCATATTATTCCATTGATTTGATATCCCTCTTACAGCGTTCATCTGATTCGATAAATTTGTCAGACGTTTATCAACCATAGTAACGTTATCACCTGTTGCATGATTATCATCGATAATCTTGTACAGCAAGTTTGATATCACACGTTTTACATATGATTTAAAGAAATGTTTGGCTATCCAGGAGGTGCAGCAGTTTCCCATCTTCAAACTGAGGTAGAATCGAGGTTTTCAGCATCAACGTGTTTCCAGTTGTCAACAGCGTTGTATACGATCTGTTCACAGCTTTCGTCGACTAGCTTCTGCCTGATAGATGCCAGATGCTCCACAATGTACATCTCATCTTTGAGCTCAAACAAAATGGTCTCCACAGCTCCCTGAATTCTTTGCAGGTGTGGGGTAGCCCCGTACAGATTCAAAGCCTGAGCTAAGATAGTTTTCAGCTCAGGTTTGAGGAGTTTCAGACGGATTTCGTCAAAACAATTGTAAAAATAATATGGTGTAGGCTCAAACAGGCACGAATGTCTTGTTTGGGACGGATGGTCTACGGTACATCCAACGCAATCCTTCTTCATTTGCTTATCAATCAGATATTCCAGTATGATGGTAACAACTGCTTTTATAATCCGGTGCCCAGTATCACCAAGGCACCCGTCCAACTCGTCACTAGATGTGGTGCCTGGAGTCTCGGCTGCAACAGTAGCTGCAGCAGCAGCGGCAGCACAAACGCCAGTCCCGTAGCTCGTGAGGAATGCGAGATTGTGAAATCCAAGTTCCGTACAAAATTTATTTAGCCAGTCGATGCTTTGGTGGGGGTATCCGTTTGTAGCATATCCACCAGCAGATCCGGAAGGGGGGATTGGTGAGGTGATATCCTCTTGAGACATGTTGAGTGTTTTGAGATAGAATGACTGCGTGGGATGGTATTAATGGTTGTAGAATTGGGAGGAGCTACAAGGATGCTCCTCCTTCTGTCCTGTATGAAGAGGCGTGGGAACTTTCTATTTTCACGCCCCTCTTCATCACGTGTTGTGGGCGGGTTCTAGGGGTGGAGCTTACGTCTGGTCAGTGTGTGACTGCCAGAAGCTTCATTCTAACTTTGGGATTGTAAGAGTACGGATGTGTTTCGCTGGGCTCCCGGGATTACATTTACACAACTTTGAACCGGATAACTTTTGGAATATCTCTAAAGTTTTGGATATATACCTTTTGGATAAAGCGTTGCTGTTGGATAAATCTTTGCTGATGGATCTTTAAACCCGGATAAATCTTTGGAGGTGATTAATCTTTAAACGGGATAATTTTGTTCTTCTTTCACCAACAAAACAGAACGTAAGTCAGTTTTTATGTTTTTAAGTTTTGATATCCTTTAATAATTGTTTGATGTAATGTAAATACACGCTGTTTTAATATGCATTTTGATAACGTTTATTAATTATTTATTTTTACGTCTAAACAATTTAACATTTTAGTGTTTGAACATCGATAATTATTATTATAATCAATATTATTTAATACTTTTAAACTGTGTGTAATTGTGTAAAAGTACATCATCAAATGTGGTTCGTGGGATAATTTTCCCACGATCACATGACCTCTCCAGAAGCGGAATTGGTGGTGGTGAGGGGTTCCGTATCGTGGGAAAATTTTCCCACGATCACGTGACCAGTCCAGAAGTGGTGGTGGTGGTGAAGGGGTGTTGGTGGGTGGGAAGAGGAGGGGAGACCGTGGGAATTTTCCCACGATCACGCGGTCAGACCGGAAGTGAGCGGGAGGGGTAAAAAAGGGGGCGGGGCTTATTTTTATGGGGGGCAATAAATCACTCAAAGTGACACTTGCCGCCCTTCATTCTCTCTAGCGACGCTGCAAGGCACCAAGTAAAAAGACAAGCTTGCTACAGCCAGGTTGTAGTCGTGGCCGAGTGGTTAAGGCGATGGACTAGAAATCCATTGGGGTCTCCCCGCGCAGGTTCGAATCCTGCCGACTACGTTTGATGGCATGCGCCTGCTTTAAGCCTTGTTAAAACTTTAGAAAAAAAAGTAAATGTGACAATGGGCAGCGACGCTGCAAGGCACCAAGTAAAAAGACTGCCGACTACGTTTGACGGCATGCGCCTGCTTTAGGCTGGAGGCCTTGTTAAAACTTTAGAAAAAGAAGTAAATGTGACAATGGGCAGCGACGCTGCAAGACACCAAGTAAAAAGACTGCCTACT
>NC_142781.1:6391488-6396488 GCF_988280905.1 Pimephales promelas
AGGCCTTGATAAAACTTTAGAAAAAGAAGTAAATGTGACAATGGGCAGCGACGCTGCAAGACACCAAGTAAAAAGACTGCCTACTACGTTTGACGGCATGCGCCTGCTGTAGGCTGTAACCTTCTGGAGGCCTTGTTAAAACTTTAGAAAAAAAAGTAAATGTGACAATATTACCCTTGAAAAGAGTTATGTTGGCAAGGAATAGTTTTGTCTGCAAGCTTTTTCTACTGAGCCACACGTCAAGGAGACCGGTAGCTCGCCGTGATCGTATAGTGGTTAGTACTCTGCGTTGTGGCCGCAGCAACCCCGGTTCGAATCCGGGTCACGGCAACTTTTTCTGGGTGGCTTTGAAATTGAGCTCCAAGTTACCACCTCTGCCCACCCCGTCCTTCAGACCACTTTTTTTGTTGTTACCCGGTGCGTCCTTGTTTCAAGTCCCTGGTCGGGCGATCAAGGCTCTTTTTTTTTCATTTCAGCCTATACGATTAATTTTTATGAGCGTTCCCACGCAACACGCACACTTTCTCAAGCAAGAGCCCGGATAGCTCATTCGGTAGAGCATCAGATTTTTAATCTGAGGGTCAAGTCCCGGTTCGGGCGTTAGAGCCTCTTTTTTTGTCGAGTGCTAAGTTTTGCTGTTGAGTTCTTGCAAGGCACCTGGGCAGCGACGCTGCAAGGCACCAAGTAAAAAGACAAGCTTGCTACAGCCAGGTTGTAGTCGTGGCCGAGTGGTTAAGGCGATGGACTAGAAATCCATTGGGGTACCCCCGCGCAGGTTCGAATCCTGCCGACTACGTTTGATGGCATGCGCCTGCTTTAAGCCTTGTTAAAACTTTAGAAAAAAAAGTAAATGTGACAATGGGCAGCGACGCTGCAAGGCACCAAGTAAAAAGACTGCCGACTACGTTTGACGGCATGCGCCTGCTTTAGGCTGGAGGCCTTGATAAAACTTTAGAAAAAGAAGTAAATGTGACAATGGGCAGCGACGCTGCAAGACACCAAGTAAAAAGACTGCCTACTACGTTTGACGGCATGCGCCTGCTGTAGGCTGTAACCTTCTGGAGGCCTTGTTAAAACTTTAGAAAAAAAAGTAAATGTGACAATATTACCCTTGAAAAGAGTTATGTTGGCAAGGAATAGTTTTGTCTGCAAGCTTTTTCTACTGAGCCACACGTCAAGGAGACCGGTAGCTCGCCGTGATCGTATAGTGGTTAGTACTCTGCGTTGTGGCCACAGCAACCCCGGTTCGAATCCGGGTCACGGCAGCTTTTTCTGGGTGGCTTTGAAATTGAGCTCCAAGTTACCACCTCTGCCCACCCCGTCCTTCAGACCACTTTTTTTGTTGTTACCCGGTGCGTCCTTGTTTCAAGTCCCTGGTCGGGCGATCAAGGCTCTTTTTTTTTCATTTCAGCCTATACGATTAATTTTTATGAGCGTTCCCACGCAACACGCACACTTTCTCAAGCAAGAGCCCGGATAGCTCATTCGGTAGAGCATCAGATTTTTAATCTGAGGGTCAAGTCCCGGTTCGGGCGTTAGAGCCTCTTTTTTTGTCGAGTGCTACGTTTTGCTGTTGAGTTCTTGCAAGGCACCTGGGCAGCGACGCTGCAAGGCACCAAGTAAAAAGACAAGCTTGCTACAGCCAGGTTGTAGTCGTGGCCGAGTGGTTAAGGCGATGGACTAGAAATCCATTGGGGTACCCCCGCGCAGGTTCGAATCCTGCCGACTACGTTTGATGGCATGCGCCTGCTTTAAGCCTTGTTAAAACTTTAGAAAAAAAAGTAAATGTGACAATGGGCAGCGACGCTGCAAGGCACCAAGTAAAAAGACTGCCGACTACGTTTGACGGCATGCGCCTGCTTTAGGCTGGAGGCCTTGATAAAACTTTAGAAAAAGAAGTAAATGTGACAATGGGCAGCGACGCTGCAAGACACCAAGTAAAAAGACTGCCTACTACGTTTGACGGCATGCGCCTGCTGTAGGCTGTAACCTTCTGGAGGCCTTGTTAAAACTTTAGAAAAAAAAGTAAATGTGACAATATTACCCTTGAAAAGAGTTATGTTGGCAAGGAATAGTTTTGTCTGCAAGCTTTTTCTACTGAGCCACACGTCAAGGAGACCGGTAGCTCGCCGTGATCGTATAGTGGTTAGTACTCTGCGTTGTGGCCACAGCAACCCCGGTTCGAATCCGGGTCACGGCAGCTTTTTCTGGGTGGCTTTGAAATTGAGCTCCAAGTTACCACCTCTGCCCACCCCGTCCTTCAGACCACTTTTTTTGTTGTTACCCGGTGCGTCCTTGTTTCAAGTCCCTGGTCGGGCGATCAAGGCTCTTTTTTTTTCATTTCAGCCTATACGATTAATTTTTATGAGCGTTCCCACGCAACACGCACACTTTCTCAAGCAAGAGCCCGGATAGCTCATTCGGTAGAGCATCAGATTTTTAATCTGAGGGTCAAGTCCCGGTTCGGGCGTTAGAGCCTCTTTTTTTGTCGAGTGCTACGTTTTGCTGTTGAGTTCTTGCAAGGCACCTGGGCAGCGACGCTGCAAGGCACCAAGTAAAAAGACAAGCTTGCTACAGCCAGGTTGTAGTCGTGGCCGAGTGGTTAAGGCGATGGACTAGAAATCCATTGGGGTACCCCCGCGCAGGTTCGAATCCTGCCGACTACGTTTGATGGCATGCGCCTGCTTTAAGCCTTGTTAAAACTTTAGAAAAAAAAGTAAATGTGACAATGGGCAGCGACGCTGCAAGGCACCAAGTAAAAAGACTGCCGACTACGTTTGACGGCATGCGCCTGCTTTAGGCTGGAGGCCTTGATAAAACTTTAGAAAAAGAAGTAAATGTGACAATGGGCAGCGACGCTGCAAGACACCAAGTAAAAAGACTGCCTACTACGTTTGACGGCATGCGCCTGCTGTAGGCTGTAACCTTCTGGAGGCCTTGTTAAAACTTTAGAAAAAAAAGTAAATGTGACAATATTACCCTTGAAAAGAGTTATGTTGGCAAGGAATAGTTTTGTCTGCAAGCTTTTTCTACTGAGCCACACGTCAAGGAGACCGGTAGCTCGCCGTGATCGTATAGTGGTTAGTACTCTGCGTTGTGGCCGCAGCAACCCCGGTTCGAATCCGGGTCACGGCAACTTTTTCTGGGTGGCTTTGAAATTGAGCTCCAAGTTACCACCTCTGCCCACCCCGTCCTTCAGACCACTTTTTTTGTTGTTACCCGGTGCGTCCTTGTTTCAAGTCCCTGGTCGGGCGATCAAGGCTCTTTTTTTTTCATTTCAGCCTATACGATTAATTTTTATGAGCGTTCCCACGCAACACGCACACTTTCTCAAGCAAGAGCCCGGATAGCTCATTCGGTAGAGCATCAGATTTTTAATCTGAGGGTCAAGTCCCGGTTCGGGCGTTAGAGCCTCTTTTTTTGTCGAGTGCTACGTTTTGCTGTTGAGTTCTTGCAAGGCACCTGGGCAGCGACGCTGCAAGGCACCAAGTAAAAAGACAAGCTTGCTACAGCCAGGTTGTAGTCGTGGCCGAGTGGTTAAGGCGATGGACTAGAAATCCATTGGGGTACCCCCGCGCAGGTTCGAATCCTGCCGACTACGTTTGATGGCATGCGCCTGCTTTAAGCCTTGTTAAAACTTTAGAAAAAAAAGTAAATGTGACAATGGGCAGCGACGCTGCAAGGCACCAAGTAAAAAGACTGCCGACTACGTTTGACGGCATGCGCCTGCTTTAGGCTGGAGGCCTTGATAAAACTTTAGAAAAAGAAGTAAATGTGACAATGGGCAGCGACGCTGCAAGACACCAAGTAAAAAGACTGCCTACTACGTTTGACGGCATGCGCCTGCTGTAGGCTGTAACCTTCTGGAGGCCTTGTTAAAACTTTAGAAAAAAAAGTAAATGTGACAATATTACCCTTGAAAAGAGTTATGTTGGCAAGGAATAGTTTTGTCTGCAAGCTTTTTCTACTGAGCCACACGTCAAGGAGACCGGTAGCTCGCCGTGATCGTATAGTGGTTAGTACTCTGCGTTGTGGCCACAGCAACCCCGGTTCGAATCCGGGTCACGGCAGCTTTTTCTGGGTGGCTTTGAAATTGAGCTCCAAGTTACCACCTCTGCCCACCCCGTCCTTCAGACCACATTTTTTGTTGTTACCCGGTGCGTCCTTGTTTCAAGTCCCTGGTCGGGCGATCAAGGCTCTTTTTTTTTCATTTCAGCCTATACGATTAATTTTTATGAGCGTTCCCACGCAACACGCACACTTTCTCAAGCAAGAGCCCGGATAGCTCATTCGGTAGAGCATCAGATTTTTAATCTGAGGGTCAAGTCCCGGTTCGGGCGTTAGAGCCTCTTTTTTTGTCGAGTGCTACGTTTTGCTGTTGAGTTCTTGCAAGGCACCTGGGCAGCGACGCTGCAAGGCACCAAGTAAAAAGACAAGCTTGCTACAGCCAGGTTGTAGTCGTGGCCGAGTGGTTAAGGCGATGGACTAGAAATCCATTGGGGTACCCCCGCGCAGGTTCGAATCCTGCCGACTACGTTTGATGGCATGCGCCTGCTTTAAGCCTTGTTAAAACTTTAGAAAAAAAAGTAAATGTGACAATGGGCAGCGACGCTGCAAGGCACCAAGTAAAAAGACTGCCGACTACGTTTGACGGCATGCGCCTGCTTTAGGCTGGAGGCCTTGATAAAACTTTAGAAAAAGAAGTAAATGTGACAATGGGCAGCGACGCTGCAAGACACCAAGTAAAAAGACTGCCTACTACGTTTGACGGCATGCGCCTGCTGTAGGCTGTAACCTTCTGGAGGCCTTGTTAAAACTTTAGAAAAAAAAGTAAATGTGACAATATTACCCTTGAAAAGAGTTATGTTGGCAAGGAATAGTTTTGTCTGCAAGCTTTTTCTACTGAGCCACACGTCAAGGAGACCGGTAGCTCGCCGTGATCGTATAGTGGTTAGTACTCTGCGTTGTGGCCACAGCAACCCCGGTTCGAATCCGGGTCA
>NC_142781.1:6438988-6448988 GCF_988280905.1 Pimephales promelas
GCACCTGGGCAGCGACGCTGCAAGGCACCAAGTAAAAAGACAAGCTTGCTACAGCCAGGTTGTAGTCGTGGCCGTACCCTCCAGCGATCGGACAGCCTAAACTATTCCTAACCATTTGTTACAAGTCCTAACACAATCTAATCAAGTCCTAACAATTCCTAACACAAGTCCTAACAATCCTAACAGGTCCTAACAATTCCTAACACAGGTCCTAACAATTCCTAACACAGATCCTGACAGGTCCTAACAATTCCGAACCGCACTCAACGGTTGGCTGGACGGGGCAAAACAGTCATTGGCCGAAACATAGTCACGTGACTTCTATCGTCACACAGAGGGCCGGCGGGAGAAAAACTCGTCATACCCCCATCACTTGTTTTTTGATGAAGCCAAATATAGTTTAATCGAGAAGGAAGTACGACACGGTTTTGTATTTTGATACAGGTGAGTACAGTTTATTTCACATATAACGTGAAAGAGAAGCAGTACGTTCGTTGTTGTAACACTTTTATTGAGTTCGGAGGCCATGGTTGGATATAACAGTGATATAACGTTAAATCGAGGTGGCCATTCTAATCGCAAAGCGTAGAATATAAACGATGATGATAATAAATATGATGATTAATGTTAAAATACAGAGTGGTGACTTGTTTTGTATCAATAGGCTGTATGGTAACACTTTTTAATAACTACACGCTAATAATCATTAGTTAAGTATGAGTAAACAGTTAATTCATCATTCATAAAGCATTAATAGACATTAAGCAGTTTATAAATACAGCTATAAACGCTTTCTTCTTGATTTAAAAACATATCTATAATTTGTCTAATTAATGTATTTTCATCCTTTATTAATGATCAATTTATCATTTCTAAATGAAGAATTGCATTTTTTATGAACCAGTTATTTAAGAGTTGTCAGTCATTCATAAGATCACTTAGAAAGTGTAAGTAAATGATTAATAAACTATTTATATGTACATTCATACATCTTATTATTCAGACATATAGTGAAAATTGCTTAGTGTGTTAATAAAGGCTTCATTAACATGTATTAATGCTGTAATTCTGGGTTAATTCGGATAGTTATAAAGCATTTAGTTGTGGTCGGTTAACTATGTGTGTGAGCTCATCTAAAGTGAGGACTATTCATGCCTTGTAAAGCATTTATAAATGAGATTTAAAGGCTGTAAATATTTCTATGTTCTGTATCGTTGTGTTTGTTACATTGGTAACACTTTACAATAAGGTTAATTTATTAAACATTAGTTAATGTATTAACTAACATAAACTAACCATTTGTTACTGTATTTGTTACACTTTGTTAACGTTAGTTAATACAAATCTAGCTGTTCATTGTTGTTCATGTTAGTTCACAGTGCATTAACTAATGTTAACAAGATTTTTAAAAAGTATTAGTAAATGTTGAAATTAACATTAACAAAGATTAATAAATGCTGAAGAAGTATTGTTGAAACTGCTTAGTTACTAATGTCTATTAATGTTTTCTAAATGATGAATTAACTGTTTACTCATGCTTAACTAATGATAAATAGCGTGCAGTTATTATAAAGTGTTACCAGGTAAGGGATAATATGTTATTATTTTAATCATTTGAATTTAGTGTAATGTTTTTATTCATTCTATTTGACAGTTAAAACATAGTATTTTAACATAATACAATTTTAAAAATATATAACTTACGTAATTTGACAACCATCCATGTATTAAATAAGTCAAAAATCATCCAAGTGTCAAATCCCTCGTCTAAATAAAAATTGTCTTTAATTATTATTACTATTTTTTTTTTAATTCTTTAAATTTCACTTCAATTGTATCTCTCTTAAGTTGTTCTCAAGTTGTCTGGTATTTACCCTGTTGTTGTTGTTTCATACTTATAGACATGACTAAGACTGGTAAACCTGATTCATACTGGCATGACATCATGTGCAAGTATGCCCAAGGGAAGTACCACTTCTCAACAGGCAAGAAGCCAGGGGCGAAGAAGTGGAAAGATGCCTTGGACAGAATTAATAACTGTCCATTACACAAACAGACCCGTGCCTATGATATATTTGGGAAAATAATCACTTGCAAATGTGGTTATCATAAGGTATGTAATGATAAATGTGATTATTTTACCTATGCTGGTGATCATTACTAATTTTAAAACAGAATAATTTTATTGTTTGAGTTGTAAAGCCTGACATGTTATTGAAAACGTGGCCTAACCCTGAAGATTGCAGAGATAAGATGCAGTATAAATAATAGTCAGAAAAAGGCATATATGCACAAACTGAGCAAAGCTGTTCAATTTAAAGCAGATGCTGTCAGTACACTAGATTAATATCTTAGCTTTTAATGTAAATCGGTGAAGGTCTTTATAATGGTATAACAGACTACTTGCATAAAATGCATATAAATTTCAATTTAACTCACAGTAAAAAGATACCTGCACTAAGACCTGAAGGTGGGTGTTTTTACAACTACACTAAATTATTACTTTCCTTTAAGCCCTATGAATCAGATGACAGATGGCATGTAGTAATTGTGTACAACAGAGTTTTCCGCAAAGTTTTAATTGTGATAATTTGCAGATTTTGAGACCTAGGGAAAACACTAATGCTTGTTTTACAGTCAGCGGAGCAGACAGTGGCAGGCGCCCAGGCAGGACCACTGAGCAGTGCAGGCATGCAGGCAAGACCAGCAACCAGCGCAGGCGTCCAGGCAGGACCACTGAGTAGTGCAGGCATGCAGGCAAGACCAGCAACCAGCGCAGGCGTCCAGGCAGGACCACTGAGTAGTGCAGGCATGCAGGCAAGACCAGCAACCAGCACAGGCGCCCAGGCAAGACCACTGAGTAGTGCAGGCATGCAGGCAGGACCACTGAGCAGTGCAGGCATGCAGGCAAGACCATCAACCAGCACAGGCGCCCAGGCAAGACCACTGAGCAGTGCAGGCATGCAGGCAAGACCAGCAACCAGCACAGGCGCCCAGGCAAGACCACTGAGTAGTGCAGGCATGCAGGCAAGACCAGCAACCAGCACAGGCGCCCAGGCAAGACCACTGAGTAGTGCAGGCATGCAGGCAGGACCACTGAGCAGTGCAGGTGCCCATGCAAGACCAGCAAGCAATGCAGGTGCCCTGGCAAGACCAACAAGCAGTGCAGGCATGCAGGCAGGAACACTGAGCAGTGCAGGCTCAAGATCAGTCCCACAGAGCAGTTCTTCACTTAAGTGTGGTCTTTGTAGTAAAGAAGTTGATGTGGAGTGTTTCACTGAACATTTGTCGGACTACCATGTTCAAGAATCTTGTGACCAGTGTGGTGAAAAAGTCTGGGGTGCGGTTGGACTTCTTCACCACATTGAAACCAATCACCATTGCACTAGTCTTGCAGGCACAGAATCTTTGGATCCACCAACATCTTTTCCACCAACATCCTTTACTGAACCACCCGCATACATTGAAGAGCAGCAAAACACTCCACAAACTGCACCTCAAACACCATCCCTGGACATTAACCTGAGGCCTCCAGAAGTGAATTGGGTGAGTTTTCTCCCCAAACAGTTCTGTCGTGTTATTAAGCCAGCAGACCAAAAGTGGATAGCCCAGTGTCTATATGACAGTACAGGACGACTAAAGCAGCAGTTTTTTAAAAACTGGTTTCATCCACCTAGTCCCAGCAAGCCTACTACTTCACCTCCTGATCCCAACACTTACTTCAGACAGCGGATGTTTCTGTGGGGCCCAATGAGAATGTGGGGTATTCCTCTGAAGTGCACACAGTGCGATAGAAAGATGCACCATTCAGGAATCTACACCAAAGTGAGGGAAGTCATTGATATTGATTGTAGATATTATTTAATTGGAGTAGACTACCCTCGCTGCAGCAAGTGTATGATACCTGTCTGCCCTTGGAGTTCGGAGATCCTCAAACAACTTGATCCCTCCCACAGAAACAAATTCCCTGCTGTTCTCACCACTCACCTTGCACTTGACAGGAAGTGTGTGACTTTGTTGAAGCCCAGAACTGCAGGGAACAGCTCTAGTTTCTTGCAGCAGGCACTTGAAGAAATTCACAGCGAGGAGTGGGGAAGACGGACCATAGATTATCTGACGGACTGTGAGTTACATAAAAAGAGATCCGCCCTGACACAAACTGAAGTGATTTATCAGCAGCCACCACCTTTTTGCCCCCTACCTCTGGCCCAGTGGTTTGAGACTGTTCATGCCAATGAGATCCTGTGTCACATTGATGAGCTGAAGGGTGTCATAACATCGACATATGGTAGCATCCTAAAGCTTGATTCTACCAAGAAGGTAAATATATATAAAAAGAGGCAAATCAGCTGTATGTTATGTGATTTTTCTGATTATAATGTTTGTGTATTTAAATAGATAACTAAAAAGCTTGCTGGTGGCATCGCGGATACTGCTACATGGATGACCAATGTTGGCAATGAGTTTGGCCAAGTCCTGAACTGTGTCTTAACCACTGGTGAAGGAGCTGGCATAGATGACTTGTGTCAGGGCATCGTAAAGAGATACAAGGATGCTGGGGAGCCAGAGCCAGCTGTGATCTACGTTGACAGGGACTGCTGCAGCGAGACAGGTTTGTTACATTAAATCTTTACCTAATATGAATGTGTTTGCATCCATGCATTTCTAATTCATATTAGCAACAATTTCAGGCATTTTTCTGAATGAGAATAAATCACAGATCTGCACGGTTCCAACTATTATTGGACAGAGACTTTACATGCTTTTTCTATGTGTTTGTTCATATTTTTTAAGAACACTCATAAAGAGAATTGTAAGAACTATTTACAAGAGTAATGTATATGCTGTGGCAACTGCATATCCAATGGCGCGGGTGCCTCTTATGTGCAACCAAATGGGCTAGCCCTACGTCATTACACATCAGAACCCGACAAGGGGGCGTGGCCTTACTCACATACAAATACCGGCTGCTTTGCACACCCCTAATATATACACAATGGTTATAAATTTCTTAATTTCTATTTACAGTAGCAATTTACTGTGAGAACCTTGGTTCAGTGTTTGCAATCAAGTAAACAAAAGCTTATGTAAAACAGCATTATTATATTTGTTTAATGATGCAAATCACTAAAAATTCGCAAAAAATACACGCATTGTTTCTCCCTGGTGTAGGTGTGACTCCAGTTCTGACCTGGTTTCGCCCATGGAAGATCACTGTGCGACTCGATGTTTTCCACTTCATGCGGCGGTTCACAGCTGGCCTTACAACGGAGCACCATCCATTGTATGGCACTTTCTGCTCAAAGTTGTCCACCTGTGTGTTTGAATGGGACAAGGAGGACATCTCTCGCCTTAAAGAGGCGAAAAAGACCATTCTTTTAAAAAAAAATAGGGGTCATATTCCAACAGAGGCCCAAATCCTGTCGAGCATCACCTCCAACGAGCTGGCCAAGCACTGCAGGAGGAGGACACGTGGAGTTCAAGAAACTTGTGACCTGATCCAAGGACTGCTGGACTCCATGTGGGAACTGACCGACACCACTGGTTTGCGCCTCATCAATCCAGAGAGCATGTCACACGTGTGGGAGGTACAGCAGAAACACTTACCTTGCATCCAAGATCCACCCGGTGTTCAGCTGTACACAAAACTGGGCTCCGGTTTACAGAAGGGTGACAAGGTTCTGGATGTGCTGAGGTGTGGCAGAGGGTCCTCCTCCCTGGAAAGCTTCCATCGCCACCAGTGCACTTTTATTCCAGGTAAATTTACATTATAAGACAATACCATGTGTATATTTAAATAGTGTTGGAAACGCCTTATTCACGGCAGTGCCATCTTTGTGTTTTAATGAGAATGAAAGCGAGGCTGTGAGGGATAGACTTGCATCTCTTCAATGGGCTGTACTGTTATTTAATGTGTTTTCGGATTGTTCTGCTCATGAAACACTGGAAAAATATCTTTCCAAGAAATGTCAGTTGACAAAAAAAAACTCCCGACAATGTAAGCTGTGGAAAATTTTAAGTAATCTAGCCGCTTTATTCAGCTTTTTACAGCGGATGCCATTGGAAACACGGTATCTTTCACAGCCTCACTTTCATACCTGTCATGGTGCTGCTCTGAATAAGGTCTATTGGATCCAAAAGTTGGGGTTATATAATAGTGTTTTAATCATGTGAAACATTGTTTTTCAGGGTGGAGATGTAATGCACTTCATACACAGATGTACATGCTTGAGGGGGCATCTAGGTGGAACATCAACCGAGCTCATCAAGCTGTGGACATGAGTGGTACATCACAAACAAAAATGTATAATGTACGTTTAATGTCCCAGATGAATGTCCTCAGCAACAAAGTCCTTGGATGTCCACTCCTGCCAGAATTCAAACCTCCTGGGAGACCCACCGGTAATATTCAACATTGTACCCTCTATTGCAATAGTGATTCCATGTTTGCATGACTGATGATTGCTATAAAGGTGCCCATTTGTAGTTATAAGATGTGTCAGTTTGTGAAATTCCTTTGTGATTTTGGCTTTTATTTAATTGCATTTGTCATGTGTTAATCCAAAAATGTATTATTTGTTAGCAACACTAGTTTCATCACATGCTTTTCTGCTTTAGCCTGATATATAGCTCTTTTTTTCAATATGTTTATTGAATTTTTATGGCAGATGAACGTATAGCTGTGGAGTATTTGCTGGCCCAGTCTAACAGAGGAGACCTGCTTTCTCCACTGGAGCAACATGAAATCCCCTTGCCAGAGTTGCAGGTTGAAGTTCAGGAGGATGAGTGTCTGGATGTCACAATATGTGATGCAGCAGACATTGATTTAGACACACCCACCCTTGGAATTTCCAGCAGTCATGGTGATTCATTGATCTCACCTCTGGTAATGTCAATTTTCTTGATCATTTTAAATTAAAATTGCATAGAAATGTTAGTTTTTAGTAGCAACTAATGAGTTGCTTCATGATTTATACTTTTTTTAATTAGAGCTTTTTTAATCACTAACAAGTGCACTGCTTACCCATACTTCTGATACTTTTATTAAACTCTTAACACAGACTCACACCTACAAAACACAATTGGCCGAATGGATAATTTTCTTCTCAAAAACACATTTTGTTAAATATACACTAACTATATTTCAAAATAGAACACATCTAACTTTACCAAAACACTAGAAATCTTACTCAAACTGAAATGATTCTGTCAACGAATAACGCTTGTTTTCGCTTCACAAGGTACATGCAGTCAATCAAAGTACACCAGGTTTCAAAATACTGGCTATTGTTGACATTACAAAAACTGCATAGACTTTGATGTTTCCGTTTTACAGGTATTTGCATGAAAAATATGCAATCCACCATTTTTACACTAAATTTCTTGACTGGAAACTGTATGTCCACATATACAGTAATGTTCACATGATAGAACAGAAAATGTTTTACAGTATTGCTTACAGTGAACAAAATACCCATGTTACAACTGATTGGACAAACTCTTGTTAGCGACTGAAAGAAAAACTAATGATAAAACTTTTTTAGATAAAACTAAAGCTAAACCTTTTTGTTGTTGTTGTTGTTTAGCGTAAACTTTGAATTGTCAGTTTTGTAACTGAAGTTTATTCTTCTTTTAAAAATGTTTTAAAATAATCTAGGAAACCGTGTACAGTCCTCCTGATACTGAAGACATTTCCTGTGCTGGGCCGAACACACCAGCTCCGGTAAAGTTTGTAGAACAGAAAATGTTTTACAGTATTGCTTACAGTGAACAAAATACCCATGTTACAACTGATTGGACAAACTCTTGTTAGCGACTGAAAGAAAAACTAATGATAAAACTTTTTTAGATAAAACTAAAGCTAAACCTTTTTGTTGTTGTTGTTGTTTAGCATAAACTTTGAATTGTCAGTTTTGTAACTGAAGTTTATTCTTCTTTTAAAAATGTTTTAAAATAATCTAGGAAACCGTGTACAGTCCTCCTGATACTGAAGACATTTCCTTTGCTGGGCCGAGCACACCAGCTCCGGTAAAGTTTGTAATACTTGGTGCTTGTAATTTGTGAAGAATGGTTTATTAAAGAGCTGTTAATAAATTATTTCATAATGCACGATTCTGTTTTTGTTTCCATTTTCAGGACAGTAGAAGTGATTCAAGGGGTGTTCCTGGATGGGAGGCAGTGGATAACCTGGCAGGGTACCTCGTCAGTCTCAACCGCACGATCACTGGTTTATCAACCAACGAGATAGCAGAGATCTTGCGGTTGTATCAGAATTTGCATCCCATTGATCAGTCCCCCTCCAAGTATTCCCTTAAGTGCAAGAAAAAGATCTTGGCAGGTCCTTGGAGAGCTTCTCGGAAGCGTAGTGGCTCAGCCCCTGGTCAGCAAGCAGCTGAGAGGTGAGTTAAATTGTTAAATTTGAGTCTTGTTGAATGCTCCCTGTGTAATTTACAGTTTTTTTCAGTCGCTAACAAGCATTTGTCCAAACAGTTGTCACATTTTCAAAACTCTAAACACAATTAGCACAACATTGATCTTTTGTGGCCATACCATTCACACATTTCATGTTGTTTTCACACAATATGCAGTCAGTGAACACATTTCCACAATGCTTACATTTTCTTAACAGACAAGCTATACCAACAAAATTATGGATTGTTTTTGTAGTATTTTCAAATGTTAACACACACCATCCCAAAATAGCAAAAACAATATTCCAAACCTTAGATACAGTATAAAAACATCTGCTTCTGCAATGATATCAGTTCAAAAACAATATATCTCAGCTGATAATAAACAAACAATTGAATGATTGACCCACAGCTTATTTATGTTGGGTAAATTGGGCCAACCACAGCTGTTTTCAGTCTGGCTTAGATTCAGTGGCGGGGTTATTTTTTCCTATTATTGACACTTATACAGTAAAAGGAGGCCTTTAAAGTAAAGAGTAATGTTTTTGGAAACAGGAAAAGACAAACACTGTAATGTCTGGACGAGAAAGAGTAAGAGCAAGGGGCCCAGGCAGAAGAGCAGGCCCAGTGAGAGATGCAGGAGCAAGGAGATGCAGTGAGAGGTGCAGTGAGAGATGCAGTGAGAGATGCAGTGAGAGGTGCAGTGAGAGATGCAGTGAGACATGCAGTGATGCAGTGAGAGATGCAGTGATGCAGTGAGAGGTGCGGTGAGAGATGCAGTGAGAGAAGCAGTGAGAGATGCAGTGATGTGGTGAGAGATGCAGTGATGCAGTGAGAGGTGCAGTGAGAGATGCAGTGATGCAGTGAGAGGTGCAGTGAGAGATGCTGTGAGAGGTGCAGTGAGAGATGCAGTGAGAGATGCAGTGAGAGATGCTGTAAGAGGTGCAGTGAGAGATGCAGTGATGCAGTGAGAGATGCAGTGATGCAGTGAGAGGTGCAGTGAGAGATGCAGTGATGCAGTGAGAGGTGCTGTAAGAGGTGCAGTGAGAGATGCAGTGAGAGATGCAGTGATGCAGTGAGAGGTGCCATAAAAAGGTGCCAGAACTATAGAATACTGATCATACATAATACAATCATGCATCTTTTTATTCACAGACTGTTCATGACTCATGGTCAGGCTGCCCAGAGACCTGATGCCAACAGGGTTTCAGAATGTGTCGCACTTAAGCTTCTGAAGGAATTCAGGGAAGCCAGAAATAGGCCTAAAGACAACAAGGGCAAAACCTTTCCCATTCCTCAGGCAATTGTGATGATATATAGCCACATCAAGCAGCTGCTTGAAGACTGCAGAGAGCTACTGGACAAGACCAACTTGGTGCTAGTTACTGTAAACAACACAACAGTGTCTTCATGGTGAGTTGGATTTCAGCTTCCTAAATTCACTTCCTATGAGGAATGACTGCACTTCTGAAATAATAAATTTATTGAACTATTCCCAATTCCATATATATTTCTATATAACGTACATTACAGTAAATACACATTGTTTTCAGACACCCTGTCTCATTTTGAAATTTGTAACCTTTTAT
>NC_142781.1:6478988-6483988 GCF_988280905.1 Pimephales promelas
GATAGTTACTGGAGGGACATCTGTTTAAAATATGCCCAGGGCCAATACCACTTTTCAACTGGCAAACGGCCAGGGGCCAAGAAATGGAAAAAGGCATTGGATAAAATTGATGCTTGCCCCCTGCAGAGCCATTCTACTAAGGATCTGTTTGGGAGAAGCCTTCGGTGCTCATGTGGGTTCCACAAGGTAGGTGAAATTTACTATTATTAGCCGCTTTCCGACCGGAGGAACTTTTGCAGTTGAATTGAATTGTAGAGCTCTCTAATTGAATTGTTACTAGTAACAATTGCATTAAAGAGCTCTCGAATTGAATTGCAGAGCTCTGCAATTAAATTCTTAATAGTAAGAATTGAATTGTAGAGCTCTCTAAATCAGTTTTTACTAGAAATAATTGCATTAAAGAGCTCTCTTAATGTAATTCTTACTAGTAAAAACTGATTTAGAGACCTCTTTAATGTAATTCTTACTAGTAAGAATGCAATTGCAGAGCTCTGCAATTATATTCTTACTAGTAAAAATCAAATTAGAGAGCTCTCTAATCATAATTGTTATTACGAATTTAATTAGAGAGATCTATAATTTTACAATAAAGATCTACAATATTGTAATTGCTACTAGTTGGAATTAAATAGTAAAGCTCTCTAATTGAATTCTTACTGGTAAAAATGCAATAATGACGAGTAAGGCTGGGTACAATTTAGGCTAAAACGGCTTGCCATACTGGAGCCGTCGTCTTCTGTGTTTCTCTGTACAGAACTCAAGCATTATCTTTCAACGCCGCCGTTCGTTCTCCGTTATTAAGGTCCCGGCAAGGCAGAACAGGAACCAGGAACATTGCAATAGCCTCCTCTATGCTGGTTTGTTGTAAGACCGTCGCCGTGCTTGCATCCTACCAGTTCCTATGGCCACTTGGCCAGTGCGAACGCAAGCAGCAAAACCGAGTTTGGGGGAGAGTAGTTCTTAGAACTGTTTAAAAGTGGACAGTTCCTATAACTAAGTTCCTGTAACTACTTGGTCGGAAAGCGGCTAATTTACTAATTGATTGTTTGTTTGTTTGTTTTTTCCTGTGGTGGGTTTTAATGATTTTGAAGTAATGCCTGATGTTTTCAAAGCCTGTTTGCTTTTTTTGTGTTTTTTCTAGTTTCCTTTTAACATGTCTGAATAAACATTATTCTATTTTAAGTCTGTAGCATGTGGATTTATTTATTGAACAGTAAGTATATTTGTACCATTCTGGAGAAAATTAGTAGTGTAGGATTTTTGTACCCCCCACAAGCCAGCAGATATGTCAAGTGCTGGGTCCAGTGAGACAGGAGGAGTTGAGACAGAAACGAGGCGAGTCAGCGCGGAGTTAGGGAGAGGAGGCATGCAGACATGTAGAGGAGACACGGATGCAGGGGCAGTCCGAGAAAACATGGAGGCAGGTAGAGGAGACACGGAGGCAAGGAGAGGAGACACAGAGGCAGGGGCAGTTCGAGACAACACGGAGGCAGTTAGAGGAGACACAGAGACAAGGAGAGGAGACATGGATGCAGGGGCAGTCCGAGACAACATAGAGGCAGGTAGAGGAGACACAGACACAAGAGCATCAGTAGCAGGACAGGGTGTGCAGTGCTACAAGTGCAACCAGCTTGTGGAGGCAGAGAAATTTTCAGAGCACCTGTCTGACCACCACACGGATGAGATGTGTGACACCTGTGGGGCACAGGTGCAGGGTACTGTTGGTCTTTTGAACCATATCCAACAGGTTCACTATGCAGCATTCATAATGCCATCACCTCAAAAGCCACCACAGAAGCACTATAAAAGCACTACAACCACAAAAGTGCTACCAGTACCATCACAGACAACGCCATCTCTGCTCCCCCCATTAAGTAGCTCAGCCAAGCCAAACCACACTGCAACTCCACAAACTTCAAAACCTACTTCAAACAACTGGAAAGGTTTTCTTCCTGAGCAGTTTCGGAGAGTAGTCCAGGAAGCAGATCAGGTGTGGATTGCAAAATGCTTATATGAGGCTACAGGCCAGCTGAAACCCAAAATCCAAGCCTGCTGGTTTCACCCCCCACTGGAGCCCAAACCATCTCCTCCTGAGCCTGGGTGGTACTACCGTCAGAGAATGTTCATCTGGGCACCAATGAGGATGTGGGGGATTCCTTTAAAATGCCCACAATGTTCCCGTAAAATGAACAGCTCCGGGATCTACAGAAAGGTCAGGGAGGTGATTGATGTAGATAGCCGCTACTACCTAGTGGGAGGGGACTATCCACGTTGCAGCAAGTGCTCTCAGCCGGTCTGCCCATGGAGCCAGGAGATACTCTCGCAGGTGGATGTGGCACACAGGAGCCTGTTCCCCGCTGTCCTGACAACACAGCTGGCTCTGGACAGGAAATGTATGACTTTCCTTAAGCCAAGGACCAGTGGGAACAGTTCCTCCTACCTCCAGTCTGCAATAGCGGAAGCGCACAGCGAGGAGTGGGCACGGCAGACTATCCGCTACCTCTCAGACTGTGAGCGTCACATGAAGATGGCTACCTTCATCCCCTCTGCAGCTGTGTATCTTCCTCCGCCACCCTTCAGGCCCCTTCCACTTGCTCAATGGTTCGAGACGGTCCACTCCAATGACATCCTCAGCCATGTGGATGAGATGAAGGGAGTGATCACTTCTACCTATGGTAGAATTCTTAAAATGGATTCAACAAAGAAGGTTAGGGTTTCAACAGTAAAAAAGTATATAAAATAGAACATTTATAATTACAACAAAACAGGAAATTGTTTTACTTCTTAATGTTTTTGTTTGTTTTACAGATCACCAAAAAGCTGGCTGGCAGGATCGGGGACAGTGCGGCATGGATGTCAAACATCGGAAATGAGTTTGGCCAGGTGTTGAACTGTGTTCTGACGACGGGTGAAGGTGCAGGGTTAGAAGAGTTGTGCCAAGGCATCGTCACTCGGTACAAGAATGCGGGCCAAGCTGAACCTGAGGTCATCTATGTCGACCGAGACTGCTGCAGCCAGTCGGGTGGGTGAATTCTCTCTCTCTCTCTCTCTCTCTCTCTCTCACACACACACACACACACACTGTTAGAACCATGTGTATTAAATATATGTATGTTAAACAAATGCCACTTGTGGGAGAAGTGGTACAGGGAATTGGGAGTTTACGTAATTATGGTGTAAGTACAGGTGTTGTGGTCTATGTTATTATGGTTGTTTTTCACAGGTGTGTCTTCAGTGGCTAAGCTCTTTCACCCATGGAAGTCTGCAGTGCGCTTAGACAGCTTCCATTTTATGAGACGCTTTAACTGTGGGCTCACTACAGAACACCACCCTCTCTATGGCACCTTTTGTGCAAAGCTTTCCTCCTGCATTTTTGAATGGGACCAGGAGGATGTGCAACGCCTGAAGGAGGCCAAGAGAGCAGAGTGGAAGAGCAGCCACAGCGGACATGCTCCCACTGAAGAACAACTCGTGGCCACCATCAGCCCAGGGGAACTGAAGAGACACTGCAGGAGGAGGACGCGTGGAGTGGAAGAGATACGGAGCATGATTTCAGGGCTGCTGGAATCAGTGTGGAAGCTGACAGACACCACAGGACTGCGTCTAGTGAGCCATGACAACATGCGCCACGTGTGGGAAGTGCAGCAGAAGCACCTGGGGTGCCTCCAAGACCCTCCAGGTGTTGCACTGTACACAAAGGTGGGGACACTCCAGAAGGGTGGCAAAGAGCTGGACATCCTTAGGTGTGGTAGGGGGTCCTCCTCCCTGGAGAGTTTTCACCGACATCAGTGTGCTTTTATCCCAGGTACATTTGCATCAAGAAATACTGTATTGTATGTATTTTTTAAATGTTATTTGTTGTAATTTTTCAAAATAACACAATTAACACTGTCGGGTATTCATATGTATTCACTTTATAATAATGGTTAATAATAATTAACAAATAAAAAATTAGTATTTTGTTTCTTAGGCTGGCGGTGCAATGCTGTACACATGCAAATGTATATGCTGGAGGGGGCATCAAGATGGAACATGGGCCGGGCCAAGGAGGCAGTAGATGTGGAGGGGGCCTCAACCCTTAGAAGCTTTGATGTTCACTTGATGTCCCAACTTAATAACTTAAGCCAGCGCGTCCATGGTTGTGCTCTGGTGCCAGAGATCACTCTACCCGGAAAATCTACTGGTAAGAGAGATCACAGAGCAACACTGGTTGACCAGAGTATTACATCCCCTCCTCCTCTTTTTCTTAGGCACCCCCACCACTCAGAGGACATGCATTTCTTGGGTCTGAAGATTGTACTATTCATGTAGGATATGTATGTGTGTATGTATGTATGTCCTTTCTTAATCTTTGTGTTTTATACTGGTTACAGGCGAGCGCATAGCAGTGGAATATTTATTGGCCCAGACCAACAGAGGTGACCTGCTGGCTCCATCGCAGGTCTCTGAAATCCCATCGCAGGTGCTTGAGGAGGAGGATGAGCTAGATGACACCATCAGCACGCTTGACATTGTCTGCCAGTCAGCTGAGATAGGGGTTGGTGATCCCCCAAGTGCTGTGGCGGATGACACTGAACCCGGACCCCTCATCACGGAGGTCAGTAACACTTTCCGTAACACCTTACTCAAAAACACAATATTTCACTGAAGTAAATGTGGTTTCATTTTAATAAGATAAATGAATGTAAAATCAGCATTACTCACATTTTAGAGACAAGAGAGTACATTTATTTGGTTGTTGTTGTTTTTTGTTAGTTTTTTCACTTATCACTTTTCAGACCAGCCAATGTGACTCGAGGGGCGTTGTGGGATGGGAGGCAGTTGATGCCCTTGTAGCCTACCTAGTTGGCTTGAATCGTACCATCACCGCCTTGTCAGCCAAGGAGGAGACGGACATTGTCCACCTGTACATAGCTCTCCATGCCATGGACAAGACACCTTCAAGGTACAAAATAGTCATTAAAATAGTAATTAAACATTCCATGGAATGAATGAAGCAT
>NC_142781.1:6506488-6508988 GCF_988280905.1 Pimephales promelas
TGACAATGGGCAGCGACGCTGCAAGGCACCAAGTAAAAAGACTGCTGACTACGTTTGACGGCATGCGCCTGCTTTAGGCTGGAGGCCTTGTTAAAACTTTAGAAAAAGAAGTAAATGTGACAATGGGCAGCGACGCTGCAAGACACCAAGTAAAAAGACTGCCTACTACGTTTGACGGCATGCGCCTGCTGTAGGCTGTAACCTTCTGGAGGCCTTGTTAAAACTTTAGAAAAAAAAGTAAATGTGACAATATTACCCTTGAAAAGAGTTATGTTGGCAAGGAATAGTTTTGTCTGCAAGCTTTTTCTACTGAGCCACACGTCAAGGAGACCGGTAGCTCGCCGCGATCGTATAGTGGTTAGTACTCTGCGTTGTGGCCGCAGCAACCCCGGTTCGAATCCGGGTCACGGCAACTTTTTCTGGGTGGCTTTGAAATTGAGCTCCAAGTTACCACCTCTGCCCACCCCGTCCTTCAGACCACTTTTTTTGTTGTTACCCGGTGCGTCCTTGTTTCAAGTCCCTGGTCGGGCGATCAAGGCTCTTTTTTTTTCATTTCAGCCTATACGATTAACGTTAGCTACGTTTGCCTTGTTAACCCCCTGAGCCCGACGGCGTCGTCGACGATGCCACACGTCACCTCCGATAAATGTTTACATAACTCGATGACAGATTTATCGATTTTCTTACCGTTTTTTCCAGCAGAAAGCTAACGAGCTAGCCATCACGGGGGTGTCTTTCGGGTCTTTCTAGCCTTTACAGAAGGTTTTCTATCCAGCCTGGAACTTGTGCTTCCTTTCAGAGGTTTTCAGCAATAAATCCAAACGCTTTATGTCAAACTTTGATAATCTTGAAGCCCATAATTCATAAATATTCGGTCATTTTTGCCGCTAGCTTGATGCTAGCGGACATCCTGGATATCACGTGATGTTTTCACGTGATGGTTTTTGACCAATTACAGGCTGATCCGTTGTAAACATTGGTGTGCGTCATTACGCATGAACCAAGCGCTGATATAGTGTAGAGAGATAGAGAGACTCACGGAGACGCGCGATTCACAGAGAAACACAGCGAAATGGACGTAAATAAAGCGCTGGTCTATTTTGGTGCATTGCAGGATGAAGGATTTTCAGGAGAACAGAGCTTTTTGACAGATGAGAAACTAGATTACCAGGATAGACCCAGCTGAAGTGCCATTTATTTATTTACTGTAAAAAAGTATTATAGTAGTATAAATGTATTATAAAAGAATAAAAAGAACATAATAAATAAAAGAATAAATAAAATAGAAATGCAAAACCTGTGATGTGGCCCTCTGTGTGATTGCTGATAGGAACTGTTTTGAGGCTTGGCACCAGTGAATTTCATGAGGCCCCAAACGCCTGGACTTCTTTTGGAAAAATGTCAATATTTTTTGTTCTGTACAAGTTATAATGTTTATTCCTGTGCTCCAGGACTCCAAAGACATGAACAAACTATTTTCCAGAGGAAAATTGCTTAGCTTTTATTTATTTGTGTGTGATTTCAATAAATAATTGAGTGATTCCATTTCCGATTTATTTTTTCATTTGTCTTTATGGTCCCATAACTTATTTTACATTCAGGTGACATCAATGTAACACAAATATGCTGAAAGTTCAATTTGTCCTGAAAAAAAAGAGGTGTGTCAATTGTCTGTGCACCAAAGGGTTGATATTTTACAAGCTTTTTTAGTAAATGACACCAGACGGAAAATTTATTGTAAAAATACCCTTAGGTCTCAGAGGGTTAAAACTTTAGAAAAAAAAGTAAATGTGACAATATTACCCTTGAAAAGAGTTATGTTGGCAAGGAATAGTTTTGTCTGCAAGCTTTTTCTACTGAGCCACACGTCAAGGAGACCGGTAGCTTGCCGTGATCGTATAGTGGTTAGTACTCTGCGTTGTGGCCGCAGCAACCCCGCTTCGAATCCGGGTCACGGCAACTTTTTCTGGGTGGCTTTGAAATTGAGCTCCAAGTTACCACCTCTGCCCACCCCGTCCTTCAGACCACTTTTTTTGTTGTTACCCGGTGCGTCCTTGTTTCAAGTCCCTGGTCGGGCGATCAAGGCTCTTTTTTTTTCATTTCAGCCTATACGATTAATTTTTATGAGCGTTCCCACGCAACACTCACACTTTCTCAAGCAAGAGCCCGGATAGCTCATTCGGTAGAGCATCAGATTTTTAATCTGAGGGTCCAGGGTTCAAGTCCCGGTTCGGGCGTTAGAGCCTCTTTTTTTTGTCGAGTGCTACGTTTTGCTGTTGAGTTCTTGCAAGGCACCTGGGCAGCGACGCTGCAAGGCACCAAGTAAAAAGATAAGGCTTGCTACAGCCAGGTTGTAGTCGTGGCCGAGTGGTTAAGGCGATGGACTAGAAATCCATTGGGGTCTCACCGCGCAGGTTCGAATCCTGCCGACTACGTTTGATGGCATGCGCCTGCTTTAAGCCTTGTTAAAACTTTAGAAAAAAAAGTAAATGTGACAATG
>NC_142781.1:6551488-6558988 GCF_988280905.1 Pimephales promelas
TATTTACATAAAACATTTGTTGTCTACACAAACCCCATGTCTTTACAATGATTGATGTCCATATAGTTAAATCCCTTTTGGATTCAGTAAAAGAGATAAAGTATTACTACTACCTTACATACTTTGAATGTCATACATTTGTTTATTATTATTATTATTATTATTATTAAGGCCTTTGGACAAAAAAATACCACTCACATTATTGATCCATTAACACAGCTATAACTACTAATGCACAACTACATTGATTTGTTCCACAATATTTTTCAGATATGACAAAAACAGGAAAATCCTCTGCCTACTGGACAGACATCTGCCATAGGTATGCCCAGGGCACCTTCCAGTTCACTACAGGCAAAAGGCCTGGAAGCAAAAAATGGAAGGAGGCCCTGGAGCGAATCGATGCCTGTCCCCTGCAAAAGGGGAATAAGGTGGATCTGTTTGGAAGGCACATAGTGTGCACTTGTGGGTTCCATAAGGTAGGTATATGATATAATATATCAAAGGCATGATAAGTCCCTGTTCTATTTTATGGAGAGTACCCTGATCTATTCTTAAGTGCACAGTACTGCAGAATAATTGGTATTTAATGAATAGTATTTAATGAATGGTATTTAATGAATGGTATTTAATTTAAATGAAAAGTATTTAACATGAATAGTATGACCTTCTTTTGTTCCTAATCTTCTTTTTCTCTCAGTCAACAGATAAGGCCTTGACTGAGGCGGGGCCTATGGCAGAGGAAAGCAGCAGCTCAGAGAAGGCAGGGACATCACATGGAGAACAGGGGGTGAAGTGTTCACTGTGTGGTGTGTTTGTGGAGGCAGAGAAGTTCACAGAGCACCTCTCTGACCACCATGTCGAAGAGAGGTGTGACAGCTGTGGGGCCAGGGTCAAGGGGGCACTTGGACTGCTCAAACACATTGAGTCCAGTCATTATGGGGCCCTATTGGCTCCAAAAAAAAAAAGCCCTTCAAAAAATCCCACACCATCTCCATCTCCGTGCCCCTCACCATCTCCACGGCTGGCGCAACCTCCACAGCACTTGCCATCTTCACTGCCAGCACCAGTGTTTCCAGCCCAGCAGCCCATTCCATCTCCGCTGCCCACTCCACCACCATGGCGCTCTCCACCAGCGCGCTCTCCACCACAACAGCCCACTCCACCACCTCAACGCTCTCCTTCTCTGTGGCCAACTCCATCTCCGCAGCCCACTCAATGTCTGCTGCCCACTCCACCACCACGGCGCTCTCCACCACAACAGCCCACTCCACCACCACAACGCTCTCCATCCCCGCGGCCCACTCCATCCCCGCGGCCCACTCCATCTCCGCGGCCCACTCCATCTATGCGGCCCACTCCATCTCCGCGGCCCACTCCATCTATGCGGCCCACTCCATCTCCGCGGCCCACTCCATCTCCGCGGCCCACTCCATCTCCGCGGCCCACTCCATTTATGCGGCCCACTCCATGTCCGCTGCCCAGACCACCACGATGCTCTCCACCACGGTGCTCTCCACCATGGCGCTCTCCACCACATCAGCCCACTCCACCACCACAACGCTCTCCATCTTCACGGCCCACTCCATCTCCGCGGCCCACTCCATGTCCGCTGCCCACACCACCACGGTGCTCTCCACCACATCAGTCCACTCCACCACCACAACGCTCTCCATCTCCGCGGCCCACTCCATCCTCATCTCCAGCACCCTCACTGCAACCCACACCATCTCTGCCTCAGGCTGTTACTGATTGAGAGAGCTTTCTTCCCAGTCAGTTCAAGAGAGTCCTTCAGCCAGCAGATTGGCTGTGGATTGCCAAGTGCCTCTATGAGCCCACAGGGCAGCTGAGGCAGAAGATCCAAGGGAACTGGTTTTATCCGCCAATGCTGCCCAAGCCGTCTCCTCCTGAACCCGGGTGGTATTTCCGGCAGAGGATGTTTTTGTGGGCACCTATGAGGATGTGGGGCATTCCTCTTAAATGCCCACAGTGTGGACGGAAGATGCACCATTCAGGGATCTACCCGAAGGTCAGGGAAGTGATTGACATGGACAGCTGCTACTACCTTCTGGGTGGGGACTATCCACGCTGTAGTGCTTGCAAGTTGCCAGTATGCCCATGGAGCAAGGACATACTTTCACAACTGGATGTGGCACACAGGACCATGTTTCCAGCGGTGCTGACCACTAAACTTGCCCTGGACATGAAATGTGTGACCTTCCTCAGGCCAAGAACCAGCGGCAACAGTTCTTCCTACCTCCAGTCAGCAGTAGAGGAAGTCCACAGTGAGGAGTGGGCACGACGGACCATCCAGTACCTCTCTGACTGTGAGCATTATTTGAAGAAGGTTGCCCTAGTCCAATCTGCTACGGCACCTGCCTTTCCCGCACCTAAACCCTTCAGGCCGCTTCCACTCGCCCAGTGGTTTGAGACTGTCCACTCCAACGACATCCTCAGCCATCTGGACGAGATGAAGGGGGTGATTACTTCCACCTATGGCCGAATCCTGAAGATGGATTCTACAAAGAAGGTACAATACATAAATGTTTGAGCATGAGGTTTATTTTTAGCCATCCATGTTAAGTAAGTGGAATAAAAATAATTTATATTTTTTCTGTTTTTTGGAGGTGGATAAATTTAAAATAATTAAAAAGTGTGCATTTGTGTTACACACACACACACACACACACACACACATATATATATATATATATATATATATATATGAAGAGTTCAGATGCAAAAGCCTCAAAGTGCCATTTGAAATTTTCTTCTACAATGATAATTTTGATCAAGCTTGTATATTTAAGTTCAGTAATTTCACTTTAATTGCAATGAAGATTACCTATTAATTGTCATTTAAGTGAAATTACTGAACTTAAATATACAAGCTTGATCAAAATTATCATTCTAGAAGAAAATTTCAAATGGCACTTAGAGGCTTTTGCATCTGAACTCTTCATATATAGTGAAATGCTTCATAACAAAAAGAAAAAAATGTATAAGTAAGCCTGTCAGAATGTTTTTATGTTTCCTTATGTTGTTTTTTCAGATCACCAAAAAGCTGGCTGGTGGAATTGGGGATACAGCTGCATGGATGACCAACATTGGCAATGAGCTTGGCCAGGTTCTCAACAGTGTTCTGACAACAGCTGAAGGCGCAGGACTGGAGGAGCTGTGCCAGGGCGTCGTCAGGCGCTACCAGAATGCTGGCGAGCCAGAGCCTGAGGTCATCTATGTTGACCGGGACTGCTGCAGTCAGTCAGGTGAGATTTTCAAATTACTACTATATCGAATGTGCATTACAATACATTTTACAAAATTTAATAGTGGTGTAAAAAACATCCTCTTTCCCTATTGGTAATGTTAATTATTATTATTAGTACCAGCAATGCAATGTAATTGTAATAAATTTTAATGACTGAAAAGTATGTTGAAGTAATGCTTCTTGATTTTCTTCCCCCTGCACAGGTACACCTGCGGTGCTAAATCTTTTTCGGCCATGGAAGTCTATTGTAAGGCTAGATATCTTCCATTTTATGAGAAGATTCAACTGTGGCCTTACTACAGAGCACCACCCTCTCTAGGGTACCTTTTGTTCAAAACTTTCCTCCTGTATCTTTGAGTGGGATCAGGAGGACGTGAAAGAACTTAAAGTGGCCAAGAGAGGGGAGTGGAAGAGCAGCCATGGTGGACAGGCTCCCACTGAGGCACAGCTCATGGCCAGCATTAGCCCAGGTGAACTGGCGAAGCACTGTAGGCGACGGACGCGCAGGGCTGAGGAGATCCAGGCCATGATTTCAGAGCTGCTGGAATCAGTGTGGGAGCTAACTGACACTACAGGGCTTCGCCTTGTTAACCCTGACAGTATGTCTCATGTGTGGGAGATGCAACAAAAACATCTTGAGTGCATCCAGGACCCTCCACATGTGGAGTTGTACACAAAGACGGGGACACTCCAGAAGGGTGGCAAAGTCCTAAACATTCTTAGGTGTGGCAGGGGGTCATCCTCACTGGAGAGTTTTCACCGCCACCAGTGTGCCTTCATTCCCGGTAAATTCTGAATGTTAAATTGCAGTAGGTTTTGTAGATTTTTAAGTTGAAAAGATACTTGTCTCACTATTTTATGTTACTGTTCTATAACTATGTCATTAAATGTATATGTCCTCAGTTTAAAATAATATGCTGTCTAAATCTGTGCATTTTCATTCTTAGGATGGAGATGCAATGCCATGCACACACAAATGTACATGTTAGAGGGGGCCTCGAGATGGAACATGAGCCGGGCAAAAGAAGCTGTATCTGTGGTGGGGGCCTCAAACCTCAGGACATTTGATGTCTGCTTAATGTCTCATTTAAACAACATGAGCCAACGGGTCCTTGGCTGTGCTTTGGTGCCAGAATTCACCCCTCCAGGAAAACCCACTGGTAAGATAACTTGCTGAGCACTGGAGTATTTATCTCTTTTTCTCCTGTGTGTGTGTGTGTGTGTGTTTTGAGTGTGTGTGGGTGTCCTCTCCCCATTAACAATGTGTTAAAAATGATTGCAGGGGAGCGTATTGCAGTGGAGTACTTGTTGGCCCAATCCAATAGAGGCGACCAGTTGATTGCACACCAAAATGACATGCCTGAAGTCCCCCCAGAGGAGCCCGAAGATGAAACTGAAATTGACACAACTGTATGTCATGCAGCTGACCTTAGGGCTGATGACTCTGACCTTCCAATAGATGACGTGGATGCCCAGGTGACCAGTCAGGTGGGTGACACTGGACCCAAATCCCCTGATGAGGAGGAATGTGAGGAACAGGATGATGACACTACAAGTCCTAGCACATCAGGCCAGGTAATGTTACTAGCCTGTACTATCTTTTACTTTACTAAAAATGAATCTGATGAAGTGCAAAACACCTATTGTCAGCTGTTTGTAAAGATAAATATATGCATGAAAAATACAAAATAATTACTACAACATTGTATATATTTATTCGACTGGCTTTTTTTCTCAATTTTCAGAGTATACAGTGTGATTCCAGAGGTGTCTTGGGCTGGGAGGCAGTTGATTCCCTGGCAGCCTACCTGGTTGGCCTAAACCGAACAATCACTGCCTTATCATCACAAGAGGAGGACAACATAGTCAAGCTGTACATGGCTCTGCATGCCATGGACAAGGTACCATCAAAATATGGCCAGAGGGTTAAGAAGAAGACTTTGCCAGGACCTTGGAGAGCATCCAGGAAGCGGAGTGGGTCTGCTCCAGGACAGCAGGCAGCAGAGAGGTAATATGACTATTTCAATCTTCACTAGTTTATTACCCAGAATACAGTCCAGATTATTTTATCCTTCTTTTCCATAGACTGTTCATGATTCATGGGCAGGCGGCTCAGGACCCTGAAGTTCACAGGGTCTGTGAATGTGTTTGCCTACGGCTTTTCAAAGAGTTTCAGCAAGCACGGAACAGGCCCAAGGACACACAAGGAAAAACTCTGCCAATTCCACAATCTATTGTGGTGGTATACAGCCACTTAAAACAGCTACTGGAGGACAGCAGAGCAGTTCTAGGAAAGACTAACCTGGTTCTGGTCCCGATAAACACCACTACTGTCTCCTCGTGGTGAGTCTTCTTTTGTGAAATACTTTTATACAAATCACAGTAGTATATCAAGATTGTACTTATAATTCCTTCCTGGACACATTTCTTTTAAAAATTATACTAAGTCAAAACATTGTTTTTTTTTTTTTATCCATTAAAATGGCGAACCTCAAGATGAAGAATGTTTCTCTTGCAGGCTACAAAGAAGACAGAAACGTATGGACAGAGACATGCTGCTGCAGGGTACTGTACTGCCCAAACAATTATATTTGGCAAATGAGTCACTTCCTGAGGTGCGCACACTTCCAGCTGCTCCTGCACAGCATGGGCATGAGGCCATGGTATTTGAGGAGCCAGTAAATCAGGAGGGAGAGGCCTTCATTCGTAAGCGTATCTCCAACAGGTGCCCACACATGCCCAACCCTCCTCCTGCCGCATACTCACCAGCACCACACTTTGCATTCTCCACTCTTGGGTCCTATCCACCCTTTCCCAGCTACCCACCAGGTCTACCAGTGCCTCAGTCTTCCCAGTTTATGTACCCTCCCCAATTCCAGCCCCCTCCCCAATTCCAGCCACCTCCCCAATTCCACCCACCTCCCCAATTCCAGCCACATTCCCAGTTCCAACCCCCTTCCCAGTTCCAGCCACCTACCCAGTTCCAGTCACCTCCCCAATTCCAGCCACCTTCCCAGTTCCAGTCGCCTGATAACCTGACACCACAAACTCAGCCCAGGCAGCGCACCTGGAGAAGGCAGAAAGCTGCCCAAGAGGATGAGGAGCGAGTGGCTAGGGGTGAACCACCACGAAAACGATTAGCCAAGGACATATATCACTATATCTGCAAGCAGTGTGGGCTGGCAAAAAATAAGACAACTGGCCACACTCAGCTGAAGGGCCGGTGGTATTGTCCTGCCTCAGGCCTCTCTATTGCACAGTGGAGGGAGAATGTACAGGGAGGTCTTTGAATTGTTTTAATTGGTGTATATAGTAGTAATGTATATAGTTTTTATAGGTTTTTATAAATCGTTGTTTGTTAATTGTTTGCTGTGCTATGTTTGCATTTTGTTTTTAATTGCTGTGTTTGCAGTGCTTGTGGTGTAATAATAACACAACTCTTGTGGTGTAATAATAACACAACTCTTGTGGTGTAATAATAACACAACTCTTGTGGTGTAATAGTAACACATCCATCCTTTGGGTGGAAGATTCCAGGTGCAAGTCCTGGCAAGAGTGTGTGGTGTATTTGTCAGTCAGATCAGAATTTTTATTATATATATTTTATATATAATAAAATAGGAGCTATAAGTGCCTCAGAATTTTTATTATATATATTTTATTATATATTTTTAAATATTATTAAAATATTATTCAAAATCTTTATTTTATAAAGTTTTTTTTTATAAAAACCTTTGTAAGTGTGCATGAAGTATGACAGATATTTTTTTTCTTCTTTCCTTTTCTTCCTTTTCCCCTCCTCCTTTCCCCTCTCTTTTCCCTTTCTTTCCCCCTCGAAGCAGTCCCTTTTGCCCTGTCTTTGGCCGAGTGGTTAAGGCGATGGACTAGAAATCCATTGGGGTGTCCCCGCGCAGGTTCGAATCCTGCCGAAAACGTTTGATGGCATGCGCCTGCTTTAAGCCTTGTTAAAACTTTAGAAAAAAAAGTAAATGTGACAATGGGCAGCGACGCTGCAAGTCACCAAGTAAAAAGACTGCCGACTACGTTTGACGGTATGCGCCTGCTTTAGGCTGGAGGCCTTGTTACAACTTTAGAAAAAAAAGTAAATGTGACAATGGGCAGCGACGCTGCAAGACACCAAGTAAAAAGACTGCCTACTACGTTTGACGGCATGCGCCTGCTGTAGGCTGTAACCTTCTGGAGGCCTTGTTAAAACTTTAGAAAAAAAAGTA
>NC_142781.1:6571488-6578988 GCF_988280905.1 Pimephales promelas
GATTGCCATATTTTGACAAATCAAATCATTACTAAACTGTATGTCTGCACAAGTGTGACTTGCTTAAACACAGCGTCTAAATAAAATCTCATGTTACAGCGTCAGCAGACCAACTAAAGCAAACACTGATCTCTATGATGGTAACTTCAAGCCAAACATTTTTAATTAAACATCTCAACAACATCTTCTATAGATGTATGACAGAAACAAAGCCATACATATTAATAATAAGTGTAATAATGTGTAATGGCTGAAGTCAGTTGTAGTTCTTGTGTTTCTCTATTTTCTGTTCTTGTTGTTCCTCTTTCCTTCAGTGATTCTGCTTGTTAACAGCAGGTGTTCATCACTAATGCTCAACAATCACTTACATATTCCCTTAATTATCTCACTGCAACACTGCATCAATGTTAATTTTTACTCTTTGTAGTGTGGATTTTCCTGTGGTGTTGAAAGGGTTAACAGTGTAAGATAAAAAGACACTCCCACAAAATGTATTTTAACAGTAATAAACTGTAAGTTATAAAACAGGTTTATACTGGCAACACTGTTGCCAGTAGTTTACTGTAAAATCTTGTTTTTGGGGTCACCGTTGTGCTGAAAAGTAGAGCCTGTGCTTCAGTCCAGGAGAAGATCTACAAACATTGATGATACGCTGCATGTTGCTTTATTTAAAAGGCTCTGTCTGTGTTAGTTGCAGAATCCGGTGGAAATGTCTTTATTTACAAAAGTTAATTTTTGTTGTTTCTAATTAAATAAGTTCACAATAATACCTTGCTCACATTATTAATGCATTATAAATTTAGTTGATTCTTTTAAGTTGGTTTCTGCAAGTGAAATTAGTTAACTCGAGTTTTAGTCCATTTTTACAGCAAATAACTGGCAACACTGTTGCCAGTTATTTACTGTAAAAATGCACTAAAGCTAATAAGTTTTATTATTTTTTTAGTTAACTCGAGTTTTAGTGCATTTCTACAGTAAATAACTGGCAACAGTGTTGCCAGTATTTTACTGTAAAAAAAACCTGGTAAGGTCTAACAGTGCATGTCTTTACAATGATTGATGTCCATATAGTTAAATCCCTTTTGGATTCAGTAAAAGAGATAAAGTATTACTACTACCTTACATACTTTGAATGTCATACATTTGTTTATTATTATTATTATTATTATTAAGGCCTTTGGACAAAAAAATACCACTCACATTATTGATCCATTAACACAGCTATAACTACTAATGCACAACTACATTGATTTGTTCCACAATATTTTTCAGATATGACAAAAACAGGAAAATCCTCTGCCTACTGGACAGACATCTGCCATAGGTATGCCCAGGGCACCTTCCAGTTCACTACAGGCAAAAGGCCTGGAAGCAAAAAATGGAAGGAGGCCCTGGAGCGAATCGATGCCTGTCCCCTGCAAAAGGGGAATAAGGTGGATCTGTTTGGAAGGCACATAGTGTGCACTTGTGGGTTCCATAAGGTAGGTATATGATATAATATATCAAAGGCATGATAAGTCCCTGTTCTATTTTATGGAGAGTACCCTGATCTATTCTTAAGTGCACAGTACTGCAGAATAATTGGTATTTAATGAATAGTATTTAATGAATGGTATTTAATGAATGGTATTTAATTTAAATGAAAAGTATTTAACATGAATAGTATGACCTTCTTTTGTTCCTAATCTTCTTTTTCTCTCAGTCAACAGATAAGGCCTTGACTGAGGCGGGGCCTATGGCAGAGGAAAGCAGCAGCTCAGAGAAGGCAGGGACATCACATGGAGAACAGGGGGTGAAGTGTTCACTGTGTGGTGTGTTTGTGGAGGCAGAGAAGTTCACAGAGCACCTCTCTGACCACCATGTCGAAGAGAGGTGTGACAGCTGTGGGGCCAGGGTCAAGGGGGCACTTGGACTGCTCAAACACATTGAGTCCAGTCATTATGGGGCCCTATTGGCTCCAAAAAAAAAAAGCCCTTCAAAAAATCCCACACCATCTCCATCTCCGTGCCCCTCACCATCTCCACGGCTGGCGCAACCTCCACAGCACTTGCCATCTTCACTGCCAGCACCAGTGTTTCCAGCCCAGCAGCCCATTCCATCTCCGCTGCCCACTCCACCACCATGGCGCTCTCCACCAGCGCGCTCTCCACCACAACAGCCCACTCCACCACCTCAACGCTCTCCTTCTCTGTGGCCAACTCCATCTCCGCAGCCCACTCAATGTCTGCTGCCCACTCCACCACCACGGCGCTCTCCACCACAACAGCCCACTCCACCACCACAACGCTCTCCATCCCCGCGGCCCACTCCATCCCCGCGGCCCACTCCATCTCCGCGGCCCACTCCATCTATGCGGCCCACTCCATCTCCGCGGCCCACTCCATCTATGCGGCCCACTCCATCTCCGCGGCCCACTCCATCTCCGCGGCCCACTCCATCTCCGCGGCCCACTCCATTTATGCGGCCCACTCCATGTCCGCTGCCCAGACCACCACGATGCTCTCCACCACGGTGCTCTCCACCATGGCGCTCTCCACCACATCAGCCCACTCCACCACCACAACGCTCTCCATCTTCACGGCCCACTCCATCTCCGCGGCCCACTCCATGTCCGCTGCCCACACCACCACGGTGCTCTCCACCACATCAGTCCACTCCACCACCACAACGCTCTCCATCTCCACGGCCCACTCCATCCTCATCTCCAGCACCCTCACTGCAACCCACACCATCTCTGCCTCAGGCTGTTACTGATTGGGAGAGCTTTCTTCCCAGTCAGTTCAAGAGAGTCCTTCAGCCAGCAGATTGGGTGTGGATTGCCAAGTGCCTCTATGAGCCCACAGGGCAGCTGAGGCAGAAGATCCAAGGGAACTGGTTTTATCCGCCAATGCTGCCCAAGCCGTCTCCTCCTGAACCCGGGTGGTATTTCCGGCAGAGGATGTTTTTGTGGGCACCTATGAGGATGTGGGGCATTCCTCTTAAATGCCCACAGTGTGGACGGAAGATGCACCATTCAGGGATCTACCCGAAGGTCAGGGAAGTGATTGACATGGACAGCTGCTACTACCTTCTGGGTGGGGACTATCCACGCTGTAGTGCTTGCAAGTTGCCAGTATGCCCATGGAGCAAGGACATACTTTCACAACTGGATGTGGCACACAGGACCATGTTTCCAGCGGTGCTGACCACTAAACTTGCCCTGGACATGAAATGTGTGACCTTCCTCAGGCCAAGAACCAGCGGCAACAGTTCTTCCTACCTCCAGTCAGCAGTAGAGGAAGTCCACAGTGAGGAGTGGGCACGACGGACCATCCAGTACCTCTCTGACTGTGAGCATTATTTGAAGAAGGTTGCCCTAGTCCAATCTGCTACGGCACCTGCCTTTCCCGCACCTAAACCCTTCAGGCCGCTTCCACTCGCCCAGTGGTTTGAGACTGTCCACTCCAACGACATCCTCAGCCATCTGGACGAGATGAAGGGGGTGATTACTTCCACCTATGGCCGAATCCTGAAGATGGATTCTACAAAGAAGGTACAATACATAAATGTTTGAGCATGAGGTTTATTTTTAGCCATCCATGTTAAGTAAGTGGAATAAAAATAATTTATATTTTTTCTGTTTTTTGGAGGTGGATAAATTTAAAATAATTAAAAAGTGTGCATTTGTGTTACACACACACACACACACACACACACACATATATATATATATATATATATATATATATATATATATGAAGAGTTCAGATGCAAAAGCCTCAAAGTGCCATTTGAAATTTTCTTCTACAATGATAATTTTGATCAAGCTTGTATATTTAAGTTCAGTAATTTCACTTTAATTGCAATGAAGATTACCTATTAATTGTCATTTAAGTGAAATTACTGAACTTAAATATACAAGCTTGATCAAAATTATCATTCTAGAAGAAAATTTCAAATGGCACTTAGAGGCTTTTGCATCTGAACTCTTCATATATAGTGAAATGCTTCATAACAAAAAGAAAAAAATGTATAAGTAAGCCTGTCAGAATGTTTTTATGTTTCCTTATGTTGTTTTTTCAGATCACCAAAAAGCTGGCTGGTGGAATTGGGGATACAGCTGCATGGATGACCAACATTGGCAATGAGCTTGGCCAGGTTCTCAACAGTGTTCTGACAACAGCTGAAGGCGCAGGACTGGAGGAGCTGTGCCAGGGCGTCGTCAGGCGCTACCAGAATGCTGGCGAGCCAGAGCCTGAGGTCATCTATGTTGACCGGGACTGCTGCAGTCAGTCAGGTGAGATTTTCAAATTACTACTATATCGAATGTGCATTACAATACATTTTACAAAATTTAATAGTGGTGTAAAAAAAAATCCTCTTTCCCTATTGGTAATGTTAATTATTATTATTAGTACCAGCAATGCAATGTAATTGTAATAAATTTTAATGACTGAAAAGTATGTTGAAGTAATGCTTCTTGATTTTCTTCCCCCTGCACAGGTACACCTGCGGTGCTAAATCTTTTTCGGCCATGGAAGTCTATTGTAAGGCTAGATATCTTCCATTTTATGAGAAGATTCAACTGTGGCCTTACTACAGAGCACCACCCTCTCTATGGTACCTTTTGTTCAAAACTTTCCTCCTGTATCTTTGAGTGGGATCAGGAGGACGTGAAAGAACTTAAAGTGGCCAAGAGAGGGGAGTGGAAGAGCAGCCATGGTGGACAGGCTCCCACTGAGGCACAGCTCATGGCCAGCATTAGCCCAGGTGAACTGGCGAAGCACTGTAGGCGACGGACGCGCAGGGCTGAGGAGATCCAGGCCATGATTTCAGAGCTGCTGGAATCAGTGTGGGAGCTAACTGACACTACAGGGCTTCGCCTTGTTAACCCTGACAGTATGTCTCATGTGTGGGAGATGCAACAAAAACATCTTGAGTGCATCCAGGACCCTCCACATGTGGAGTTGTACACAAAGACGGGGACACTCCAGAAGGGTGGCAAAGTCCTAAACATTCTTAGGTGTGGCAGGGGGTCATCCTCACTGGAGAGTTTTCACCGCCACCAGTGTGCCTTCATTCCCGGTAAATTCTGAATGTTAAATTGCAGTAGGTTTTGTAGATTTTTAAGTTGAAAAGATACTTGTCTCACTATTTTATGTTACTGTTCTATAACTATGTCATTAAATGTATATGTCCTCAGTTTAAAATAATATGCTGTCTAAATCTGTGCATTTTCATTCTTAGGATGGAGATGCAATGCCATGCACACACAAATGTACATGTTAGAGGGGGCCTCGAGATGGAACATGAGCCGGGCAAAAGAAGCTGTATCTGTGGTGGGGGCCTCAAACCTCAGGACATTTGATGTCTACTTAATGTCTCATTTAAACAACATGAGCCAACGGGTCCTTGGCTGTGCTTTGGTGCCAGAATTCACCCCTCCACGAAAACCCACTGGTAAGATAACTTGCTGAGCACTGGAGTATTTATCTCTTTTTCTCCTGTGTGTGTGTGTGTGTGTGTGTTTTGAGTGTGTTGAGTGTGTGTGGGTGTCCTCTCCCCATTAACAATGTGTTAAAAATGATTGCAGGGGAGCGTATTGCAGTGGAGTACTTGTTGGCCCAATCCAATAGAGGCGACCAGTTGATTGCACACCAAAATGACATGCCTGAAGTCCCCCCAGAGGAGCCCGAAGATGAAACTGAAATTGACACAACTGTATGTCATGCAGCTGACCTTAGGGCTGATGACTCTGACCTTCCAATAGATGACGTGGATGCCCAGGTGACCAGTCAGGTGGGTGACACTGGACCCAAATCCCCTGATGAGGAGGAATGTGAGGAACAGGATGATGACACTACAAGTCCTAGCACATCAGGCCAGGTAATGTTACTAGCCTGTACTATCTTTTACTTTACTAAAAATGAATCTGATGAAGTGCAAAACACCTATTGTCAGCTGTTTGTAAAGATAAATATATGCATGAAAAATACAAAATAATTACTACAACATTGTATATATTTATTCGACTGGCTTTTTTTCTCAATTTTCAGAGTATACAGTGTGATTCCAGAGGTGTCTTGGGCTGGGAGGCAGTTGATTCCCTGGCAGCCTACCTGGTTGGCCTAAACCGAACAATCACTGCCTTATCATCACAAGAGGAGGACAACATAGTCAAGCTGTACATGGCTCTGCATGCCATGGACAAGGTACCATCAAAATATGGCCAGAGGGTTAAGAAGAAGACTTTGCCAGGACCTTGGAGAGCATCCAGGAAGCGGAGTGGGTCTGCTCCAGGACAGCAGGCAGCAGAGAGGTAATATGACTATTTCAATCTTCACTAGTTTATTACCCAGAATACAGTCCAGATTATTTTATCCTTCTTTTCCATAGACTGTTCATGATTCATGGGCAGGCGGCTCAGGACCCTGAAGTTCACAGGGTCTGTGAATGTGTTTGCCTACGGCTTTTCAAAGAGTTTCAGCAAGCACGGAACAGGCCCAAGGACACACAAGGAAAAACTCTGCCAATTCCACAATCTATTGTGGTGGTATACAGCCACTTAAAACAGCTACTGGAGGACAGCAGAGCAGTTCTAGGAAAGACTAACCTGGTTCTGGTCCCGATAAACACCACTACTGTCTCCTCGTGGTGAGTCTTCTTTTGTGAAATACTTTTATACAAATCACAGTAGTATATCAAGATTGTACTTATAATTCCTTCCTGGACACATTTCTTTTAAAAATTATACTAAGTCAAAATATTTTTTTTTTTTTTATCCATTAAAATGGCGAACCTCAAGATGAAGAATGTTTCTCTTGCAGGCTACAAAGAAGACAGAAACGTATGGACAGAGACATGCTGCTGCAGGGTACTGTACTGCCCAAACAATTATATTTGGCAAATGAGTCACTTCCTGAGGTGCGCACACTTCCAGCTGCTCCTGCACAGCATGGGCATGAGGCCATGGTATTTGAGGAGCCAGTAAATCAGGAGGGAGAGGCCTTCATTCGTAAGCGTATCTCCAACAGGTGCCCACTGCCCAACCCTCCTCCTGCCGCATACTCACCAGCACCACACTTTGCATTCTCCACTCTTGGGTCCTATCCACCCTTTCCCAGCTACCCACCAGGTCTACCAGTGCCTCAGTCTTCCCAGTTTATGTACCCTCCCCAATTCCAGCCCCCTCCCCAATTCCAGCCACCTCCCCAATTCCACCCACCTCCCCAATTCCAGCCACATTCCCAGTTCCAACCCCCTTCCCAGTTCCAGCCACCTACCCAGTTCCAGTCACCTCCCCAATTCCAGCCACCTTCCCAGTTCCAGTCGCCTGATAACCTGACACCACAAACTCAGCCCAGGCAGCGCACCTGGAGAAGGCAGAAAGCTGCCCAAGAGGATGAGGAGCGAGTGGCTAGGGGTGAACCACCACGAAAACGATTAGCCAAGGACATATATCACTATATCTGCAAGCAGTGTGGGCTGGCAAAAAATAAGACAACTGGCCACACTCAGCTG